>NW_022881615.1:0-45166 GCF_003369915.1 Drosophila miranda
AGGGACGGACAGACGGACAGACGGACGGACGGACAGACGGACAGACAGACATGGCTCAATCGACTCGGCTATTGATGCTGATCAAGAATATATATACTTTATGGGGTCGGAAACGATTCCTTACACACATCCACTTTTACCACAAATCTAATATACCCCAATACTCATTTTGAGTATCGGGTATAAAAACTATATTTTATGAGATTCTGAACAAGTACAGAAAGGACGACTGGAACATTCTATCAACAGATGCCTCAGTTACAGAAAGTACATGTGGCATAGGAATAGTAGAATGGCCTAGTGGAAATATCCACAAGTACAAAATATACGAGGGGGAACGTTGTGAGTTGCTGCGGACACCGCAACTCTACAGTTATACCCGATACTAAGTCAGTATGGCTCTTCTCCGGCAGACGCCGCTAATATTAAACGACACGACAAAGAGTGCGTGCGAGAGAGACAGAAAATCAGTCTGAGCGTGACGTCGGGCGCTGCGTAGCCACTGCAAATTGATTTGTTCCTTTTGGCTATAAAAATGATCTGATCTGATCCAGATTCAGCAATCTGATAGATATGGTCATTATCTATGATTCTGCGTTCTTAGTTTTCTCGTATCCTCAATATTGTGGATGCAACAGATTTTCGTCCTTTGTGGGGGCGGAAGGGGCTGGGGCGAAATTTTGAGATATAAGTTTTAAAGTGAGATCTAACAGGAGTGCGGATACCAAATTTGGTTACTCTAGCCTTAATAGTCTCTGAGATTTGTGAATATCCCCAGATTTTCCTCCTTTGCGGGGGCGGAAGGGGGTGTGGCGAAATTTTGAAACAAACTCGCCTCGGTCCGATATATTAGGAGTGTGGATACCAAATTTGGTTGCTCTAGCTTTTATAGTCTCTGAGATCTAGGCGCTAATGTTTTACTCTAAGCAAAGCCGGCTATGCTACGTGTGTGTTAGAGAGAGTCAGGGCGAGAAAAAATGAAATTGTTTTCTTGATGCTGGCTATAATAATAACACGATCTTATTCAAATTCTGCAGTCTAAAAGATATGGTCATTCTCTACGATTCTGCGTTTTTGGTTTTCTCGTATCTTTAAAATTGTGGATGCCACAGATTTTCGTCCTTTGTGAGGGCGGAAGTGGGCGGGGCGAAGTTTTGAAATATTTTTATAGCAGTGACATATCACAGAAGTCTGGATCCAAAACATCGTTGCTCTAGCTCTTATAGTCTTTGAGCACTAGGCGCTAATAGGACGGACAGACGGACAGACGGACGGACGG
This sequence comes from Drosophila miranda, assembly GCF_003369915.1. NCBI lineage: Eukaryota > Metazoa > Arthropoda > Insecta > Diptera > Drosophilidae > Drosophila > Drosophila miranda. Next base: position 1,280 of record NW_022881615.1, read on the forward strand.
ACAGACGGACAGACAGACATGGCTCAATCGACTCGGCTATTGATGCTGATCAAGAATATATATACTTTATGGGGTCGGAAACGATTCCTTACACACATCCACTTTTACCACAAATCTAATATACCCCAATACTCATTTTGAGTATCGGGTATAAAAACTATATTTTATGAGATTCTGAACAAGTACAGAAAGGACGACTGGAACATTCTATCAACAGATGCCTCAGTTACAGAAAGTACATGTGGCATAGGAATAGTAGAATGGCCTAGTGGAAATATCCACAAGTACAAAATATACGAGGGGGAACGTTGTGAGTTGCTGCGGACACCGCAACTCTACAGTTATACCCGATACTAAGTCAGTATGGCTCTTCTCCGGCAGACGCCGCTAATATTAAACGACACGACAAAGAGTGCGTGCGAGAGAGACAGAAAATCAGTCTGAGCGTGACGTCGGGCGCTGCGTAGCCACTGCAAATTGATTTGTTCCTTTTGGCTATAAAAATGATCTGATCTGATCCAGATTCAGCAATCTGATAGATATGGTCATTATCTATGATTCTGCGTTCTTAGTTTTCTCGTATCCTCAATATTGTGGATGCAACAGATTTTCGTCCTTTGTGGGGGCGGAAGGGGGTGGGGCGAAATTTTGAGATATAAGTTTTAAAGTGAGATCTAACAGGAGTGCGGATACCAAATTTGGTTACTCTAGCCTTAATAGTCTCTGAGATTTGTGAATATCCCCAGATTTTCCTCCTTTGCGGGGGCGGAGGGGGTGTGGCGAAATTTTGAAACAAACTCGCCTCGGTCCGATATATTAGGAGTGTGGATACCAAATTTGGTTGCTCTAGCTTTTATAGTCTCTGAGATCTAGGCGCTAATGTTTTACTCTAAGCAAAGCCGGCTATGCTACGTGTGTGTTAGAGAGAGTCAGGGCGAGAAAAAATGAAATTGTTTTCTTGATGCTGGCTATAATAATATTACGATCTTATTCAAATTCTGCAGTCTAAAAGATATGGTCATTCTCTACGATTCTGCGTTTTTGGTTTTTTCGTATCCTCAATATTGTGGATGCAACAGATTTTCGTCCTTTGTGGGGCGGAAGGGGTGGGGCGAAATTTTGAGATATAAGTTTTAAAGTGCGATCTAACAGGAGTGCGGATACCAAATTTGGTTACTCTAGCCTTAATAGTCTCTGAGATTTCTGAATATCCCCAGATTTTCCTCCTTTGCGGGGCGGAAGGGGGTGTGGCGAAATTTTGAAACAAACTCGCCTCGGTCCGATATATTAGGAGTGTGGATACCAAATTTGGTTGCTCTAGCTTTTATGGTCTCTGAGATCTAGGCGCTAATGTTTTACTCTAAGCAAAGCCGGCTATGCTACGTGTGTGTTAGAGAGAGTCAGGGCGAGAAAAAATGAAATTGTTTTCTTGATGCTGGCTATAATAATAACACGATCTTATTCAAATTCTGCAGTCTAAAAGATATGGTCATTCTCTACGATTCTGCGTTTTTGGTTTTCTCGTATCTTTAAAATTGTGGATGCCACAGATTTTCGTCCTTTGTGAGGGCGGAAGTGGGCGGGGCGAAGTTTTGAAATATTTTTATAGCAGTGACATATCACAGAAGTCTGGATCCAAAACATCGTTGCTCTAGCTCTTATAGTCTTTGAGCACTAGGCGCTAATAGGGACGGACAGACGGACAGACGGACGGACGGACAGACGGACAGACAGACATGGCTCAATCGACTCGGCTATTGATGCTGATCAAGAATATATATACTTTATGGGGTCGGAAACGATTCCTTACACACATCCACTTTTACCACAAATCTAATATACCCCAATACTCATTTTGAGTATCGGGTATAAAAACTATATTTTATGAGATTCTGAACAAGTACAGAAAGGACGACTGGAACATTCTATCAACAGATGCCTCAGTTACAGAAAGTACATGTGGCATAGGAATAGTAGAATGGCCTAGTGGAAATATCCACAAGTACAAAATATACGAGGGGGAACGTTGTGAGTTGCTGCGGACACCGCAACTCTACAGTTATACCCGATACTAAGTCAGTATGGCTCTTCTCCGGCAGACGCCGCTAATATTAAACGACACGACAAAGAGTGCGTGCGAGAGAGACAGAAAATCAGTCTGAGCGTGACGTCGGGCGCTGCGTAGCCACTGCAAATTGATTTGTTCCTTTTGGCTATAAAAATGATCTGATCTGATCCAGATTCAGCAATCTGATAGATATGGTCATTATCTATGATTCTGCGTTCTTAGTTTTCTCGTATCCTCAATATTGTGGATGCAACAGATTTTCGTCCTTTGTGGGGCGGAAGGGGCTGGGGCGAAATTTTGAGATATAAGTTTTAAAGTGAGATCTAACAGGAGTGCGGATACCAAATTTGGTTACTCTAGCCTTAATAGTCTCTGAGATTTCTGAATATCCCCAGATTTTCCTCCTTTGCGGGGGCGGAAGGGGGTGTGGCGAAATTTTGAAACAAACTCGCCTCGGTCCGATATATTAGGAGTGTGGATACCAAATTTGGTTGCTCTAGCTTTTATGGTCTCTGAGATCTAGGCGCTAATGTTTTACTCTAAGCAAAGCCGGCTATGCTACGTGTGTGTTAGAGAGAGTCAGGGCGAGAAAAAATGAAATTGTTTTCTTGATGCTGGCTATAATAATAACACGATCTTATTCAAATTCTGCAGTCTAAAAGATATGGTCATTCTCTACGATTCTGCGTTTTTGGTTTTCTCGTATCTTTAAAATTGTGGATGCCACAGATTTTCGTCCTTTGTGAGGGCGGAAGTGGGCGGGGCGAAGTTTTGAAATATTTTTATAGCAGTGACATATCACAGAAGTCTGGATCCAAAACATCGTTGCTCTAGCTCTTATAGTCTTTGAGCACTAGGCGCTAATAGGGACGGACAGACGGACAGACGGACGGACGGACAGACGGACAGACAGACATGGCTCAATCGACTCGGCTATTGATGCTGATCAAGAATATATATACTTTATGGGGTCGGAAACGATTCCTTACACACATCCACTTTTACCACAAATCTAATATACCCCAATACTCATTTTGAGTATCGGGTATAAAAACTATATTTTATGAGATTCTGAACAAGTACAGAAAGGACGACTGGAACATTCTATCAACAGATGCCTCAGTTACAGAAAGTACATGTGGCATAGGAATAGTAGAATGGCCTAGTGGAAATATCCACAAGTACAAAATATACGAGGGGGAACGTTGTGAGTTGCTGCGGACACCGCAACTCTACAGTTATACCCGATACTAAGTCAGTATGGCTCTTCTCCGGCAGACGCCGCTAATATTAAACGACACGACAAAGAGTGCGTGCGAGAGAGACAGAAAATCAGTCTGAGCGTGACGTCGGGCGCTGCGTAGCCACTGCAAATTGATTTGTTCCTTTTGGCTATAAAAATGATCTGATCTGATCCAGATTCAGCAATCTGATAGATATGGTCATTATCTATGATTCTGCGTTCTTAGTTTTCTCGTATCCTCAATATTGTGGATGCAACAGATTTTCGTCCTTTGTGGGGGCGGAAGGGGCTGGGGCGAAATTTTGAGATATAAGTTTTAAAGTGAGATCTAACAGGAGTGCGGATACCAAATTTGGTTACTCTAGCCTTAATAGTCTCTGAGATTTGTGAATATCCCCAGATTTTCCTCCTTTGCGGGGCGGAAGGGGGTGTGGCGAAATTTTGAAACAAACTCGCCTCGGTCCGATATATTAGGAGTGTGGATACCAAATTTGGTTGCTCTAGCTTTTATAGTCTCTGAGATCTAGGCGCTAATGTTTTACTCTAAGCAAAGCCGGCTATGCTACGTGTGTGTTAGAGAGAGTCAGGGCGAGAAAAAATGAAATTGTTTTCTTGATGCTGGCTATAATAATATTACGATCTTATTCAAATTCTGCAGTCTAAAAGATATGGTCATTCTCTACGATTCTGCGTTTTTGGTTTTTTCGTATCCTCAATATTGTGGATGCAACAGATTTTCGTCCTTTGTGGGGGCGGAAGGGGTGGGGCGAAATTTTGAGATATAAGTTTTAAAGTGCGATCTAACAGGAGTGCGGATACCAAATTTGGTTACTCTAGCCTTAATAGTCTCTGAGATTTGTGAATATCCCAGATTTTCCTCCTTTGCGGGGGCGGAAGGGGGTGTGGCGAAATTTTGAAACAAACTCGCCTCGGTCCGATATATTAGGAGTGTGGATACCAAATTTGGTTGCTCTAGCTTTTATGTCTCTGAGATCTAGGCGCTAATGTTTTACTCTAAGCAAAGCCGGCTATGCTACGTGTGTGTTAGAGAGAGTCAGGGCGAGAAAAAATGAAATTGTTTTCTTGATGCTGGCTATAATAATAACACGATCTTATTCAAATTCTGCAGTCTAAAAGATATGGTCATTCTCTACGATTCTGCGTTTTTGGTTTTCTCGTATCTTTAAAATTGTGGATGCCACAGATTTTCGTCCTTTGTGAGGGCGGAAGTGGGCGGGGCGAAGTTTTGAAATATTTTTATAGCAGTGACATATCACAGAAGTCTGGATCCAAAACATCGTTGCTCTAGCTCTTATAGTCTTTGAGCACTAGGCGCTAATAGGGACGGACAGACGGACAGACGGACGGACGGACAGACGGACAGACAGACATGGCTCAATCGACTCGGCTATTGATGCTGATCAAGAATATATATACTTTATGGGGTCGGAAACGATTCCTTACACACATCCACTTTTACCACAAATCTAATATACCCCAATACTCATTTTGAGTATCGGGTATAAAAACTATATTTTATGAGATTCTGAACAAGTACAGAAAGGACGACTGGAACATTCTATCAACAGATGCCTCAGTTACAGAAAGTACATGTGGCATAGGAATAGTAGAATGGCCTAGTGGAAATATCCACAAGTACAAAATATACGAGGGGGAACGTTGTGAGTTGCTGCGGACACCGCAACTCTACAGTTATACCCGATACTAAGTCAGTATGGCTCTTCTCCGGCAGACGCCGCTAATATTAAACGACACGACAAAGAGTGCGTGCGAGAGAGACAGAAAATCAGTCTGAGCGTGACGTCGGGCGCTGCGTAGCCACTGCAAATTGATTTGTTCCTTTTGGCTATAAAAATGATCTGATCTGATCCAGATTCAGCAATCTGATAGATATGGTCATTATCTATGATTCTGCGTTCTTAGTTTTCTCGTATCCTCAATATTGTGGATGCAACAGATTTTCGTCCTTTGTGGGGGCGGAAGGGGCTGGGGCGAAATTTTGAGATATAAGTTTTAAAGTGAGATCTAACAGGAGTGCGGATACCAAATTTGGTTACTCTAGCCTTAATAGTCTCTGAGATTTGTGAATATCCCCAGATTTTCCTCCTTTGCGGGGGCGGAAGGGGTGTGGCGAAATTTTGAAACAAACTCGCCTCGGTCCGATATATTAGGAGTGTGGATACCAAATTTGGTTGCTCTAGCTTTTATAGTCTCTGAGATCTAGGCGCTAATGTTTTACTCTAAGCAAAGCCGGCTATGCTACGTGTGTGTTAGAGAGAGTCAGGGCGAGAAAAAATGAAATTGTTTTCTTGATGCTGGCTATAATAATATTACGATCTTATTCAAATTCTGCAGTCTAAAAGATATGGTCATTCTCTACGATTCTGCGTTTTTGGTTTTTTCGTATCCTCAATATTGTGGATGCAACAGATTTTCGTCCTTTGTGGGGCGGAAGGGGTGGGCGAAATTTTGAGATATAAGTTTTAAAGTGCGATCTAACAGGAGTGCGGATACCAAATTTGGTTACTCTAGCCTTAATAGTCTCTGAGATTTCTGAATATCCCAGATTTTCCTCCTTTGCGGATGGCGAATTTTGAAACAACTCGCCTCGGTCCGATATATTAGGAGTGTGGATACCAAATTTGGTTGCTCTAGCTTTTATGGTCTCTGAGATCTAGGCGCTAATGTTTTACTCTAAGCAAAGCCGGCTATGCTACGTGTGTGTTAGAGAGAGTCAGGGCGAGAAAAAATGAAATTGTTTTCTTGATGCTGGCTATAATAATACACGATCTTATTCAAATTCTGCAGTCTAAAAGATATGGTCATTCTCTACGATTCTGCGTTTTTGGTTTTCTCGTATCTTTAAAATTGTGGATGCCACAGATTTTCGTCCTTTGTGAGGGCGGAAGTGGGCGGGGCGAAGTTTTGAAATATTTTTATAGCAGTGACATATCACAGAAGTCTGGATCCAAAACATCGTTGCTCTAGCTCTTATAGTCTTTGAGCACTAGGCGCTAATAGGGACGGACAGACGGACAGACGGACGGACGGACAGACGGACAGACAGACATGGCTCAATCGACTCGGCTATTGATGCTGATCAAGAATATATATACTTTATGGGGTCGGAAACGATTCCTTACACACATCCACTTTTACCACAAATCTAATATACCCCAATACTCATTTTGAGTATCGGGTATAAAAACTATATTTTATGAGATTCTGAACAAGTACAGAAAGGACGACTGGAACATTCTATCAACAGATGCCTCAGTTACAGAAAGTACATGTGGCATAGGAATAGTAGAATGGCCTAGTGGAAATATCCACAAGTACAAAATATACGAGGGGGAACGTTGTGAGTTGCTGCGGACACCGCAACTCTACAGTTATACCCGATACTAAGTCAGTATGGCTCTTCTCCGGCAGACGCCGCTAATATTAAACGACACGACAAAGAGTGCGTGCGAGAGAGACAGAAAATCAGTCTGAGCGTGACGTCGGGCGCTGCGTAGCCACTGCAAATTGATTTGTTCCTTTTGGCTATAAAAATGATCTGATCTGATCCAGATTCAGCAATCTGATAGATATGGTCATTATCTATGATTCTGCGTTCTTAGTTTTCTCGTATCCTCAATATTGTGGATGCAACAGATTTTCGTCCTTTGTGGGGGCGGAAGGGGCTGGGGCGAAATTTTGAGATATAAGTTTTAAAGTGAGATCTAACAGGAGTGCGGATACCAAATTTGGTTACTCTAGCCTTAATAGTCTCTGAGATTTGTGAATATCCCCAGATTTTCCTCCTTTGCGGGGGCGGAAGGGGGTGTGGCGAAATTTTGAAACAAACTCGCCTCGGTCCGATATATTAGGAGTGTGGATACCAAATTTGGTTGCTCTAGCTTTTATAGTCTCTGAGATCTAGGCGCTAATGTTTTACTCTAAGCAAAGCCGGCTATGCTACGTGTGTGTTAGAGAGAGTCAGGGCGAGAAAAAATGAAATTGTTTTCTTGATGCTGGCTATAATAATAACACGATCTTATTCAAATTCTGCAGTCTAAAAGATATGGTCATTCTCTACGATTCTGCGTTTTTGGTTTTCTCGTATCTTTAAAATTGTGGATGCCACAGATTTTCGTCCTTTGTGAGGGCGGAAGTGGGCGGGGCGAAGTTTTGAAATATTTTTATAGCAGTGACATATCACAGAAGTCTGGATCCAAAACATCGTTGCTCTAGCTCTTATAGTCTTTGAGCACTAGGCGCTAATAGGGACGGACAGACGGACAGACGGACGGACGGACAGACGGACAGACAGACATGGCTCAATCGACTCGGCTATTGATGCTGATCAAGAATATATATACTTTATGGGGTCGGAAACGATTCCTTACACACATCCACTTTTACCACAAATCTAATATACCCCAATACTCATTTTGAGTATCGGGTATAAAAACTATATTTTATGAGATTCTGAACAAGTACAGAAAGGACGACTGGAACATTCTATCAACAGATGCCTCAGTTACAGAAAGTACATGTGGCATAGGAATAGTAGAATGGCCTAGTGGAAATATCCACAAGTACAAAATATACGAGGGGGAACGTTGTGAGTTGCTGCGGACACCGCAACTCTACAGTTATACCCGATACTAAGTCAGTATGGCTCTTCTCCGGCAGACGCCGCTAATATTAAACGACACGACAAAGAGTGCGTGCGAGAGAGACAGAAAATCAGTCTGAGCGTGACGTCGGGCGCTGCGTAGCCACTGCAAATTGATTTGTTCCTTTTGGCTATAAAAATGATCTGATCTGATCCAGATTCAGCAATCTGATAGATATGGTCATTATCTATGATTCTGCGTTCTTAGTTTTCTCGTATCCTCAATATTGTGGATGCAACAGATTTTCGTCCTTTGTGGGGGCGGAAGGGGCTGGGGCGAAATTTTGAGATATAAGTTTTAAAGTGAGATCTAACAGGAGTGCGGATACCAAATTTGGTTACTCTAGCCTTAATAGTCTCTGAGATTTGTGAATATCCCCAGATTTTCCTCCTTTGCGGGGGCGGAAGGGGGTGTGGCGAAATTTTGAAACAAACTCGCCTCGGTCCGATATATTAGGAGTGTGGATACCAAATTTGGTTGCTCTAGCTTTTATAGTCTCTGAGATCTAGGCGCTAATGTTTTACTCTAAGCAAAGCCGGCTATGCTACGTGTGTGTTAGAGAGAGTCAGGGCGAGAAAAAATGAAATTGTTTTCTTGATGCTGGCTATAATAATATTACGATCTTATTCAAATTCTGCAGTCTAAAAGATATGGTCATTCTCTACGATTCTGCGTTTTTGGTTTTCTCGTATCTTTAAAATTGTGGATGCCACAGATTTTCGTCCTTTGTGAGGGCGGAAGTGGGCGGGGCGAAGTTTTGAAATATTTTTGTAGCAGTGACATATCACAGAAGTCTGGATCCAAAACATCGTTGCTCTAGCTCTTATAGTCTTTGAGCACTAGGCGCTAATAGGGACGGACAGACGGACAGACGGACGGACGGACAGACGGACAGACAGACATGGCTCAATCGACTCGGCTATTGATGCTGATCAAGAATATATATACTTTATGGGGTCGGAAACGATTCCTTACACACATCCACTTTTACCACAAATCTAATATACCCCAATACTCATTTTGAGTATCGGGTATAAAAACTATATTTTATGAGATTCTGAACAAGTACAGAAAGGACGACTGGAACATTCTATCAACAGATGCCTCAGTTACAGAAAGTACATGTGGCATAGGAATAGTAGAATGGCCTAGTGGAAATATCCACAAGTACAAAATATACGAGGGGGAACGTTGTGAGTTGCTGCGGACACCGCAACTCTACAGTTATACCCGATACTAAGTCAGTATGGCTCTTCTCCGGCAGACGCCGCTAATATTAAACGACACGACAAAGAGTGCGTGCGAGAGAGACAGAAAATCAGTCTGAGCGTGACGTCGGGCGCTGCGTAGCCACTGCAAATTGATTTGTTCCTTTTGGCTATAAAAATGATCTGATCTGATCCAGATTCAGCAATCTGATAGATATGGTCATTATCTATGATTCTGCGTTCTTAGTTTTCTCGTATCCTCAATATTGTGGATGCAACAGATTTTCGTCCTTTGTGGGGGCGGAAGGGGCTGGGGCGAAATTTTGAGATATAAGTTTTAAAGTGAGATCTAACAGGAGTGCGGATACCAAATTTGGTTACTCTAGCCTTAATAGTCTCTGAGATTTGTGAATATCCCCAGATTTTCCTCCTTTGCGGGGGCGGAAGGGGTGTGGCGAAATTTTGAAACAAACTCGCCTCGGTCCGATATATTAGGAGTGTGGATACCAAATTTGGTTGCTCTAGCTTTTATAGTCTCTGAGATCTAGGCGCTAATGTTTTACTCTAAGCAAAGCCGGCTATGCTACGTGTGTGTTAGAGAGAGTCAGGGCGAGAAAAAATGAAATTGTTTTCTTGATGCTGGCTATAATAATATTACGATCTTATTCAAATTCTGCAGTCTAAAAGATATGGTCATTCTCTACGATTTTGCGTTTTTGGTTTTTTCGTATCCTCAATATTGTGGATGCAACAGATTTTCGTCCTTTGTGGGGGCGGAAGGGGGTGGGGCGAAATTTTGAGATATAAGTTTTAAAGTGCGATCTAACAGGAGTGCGGATACCAAATTTGGTTACTCTAGCCTTAATAGTCTCTGAGATTTGTGAATATCCCCAGATTTTCCTCCTTTGCGGGGGCGGAAGGGGGTGTGGCGAAATTTTGAAACAAACTCGCCTCGGTCCGATATATTAGGAGTGTGGATACCAAATTTGGTTGCTCTAGCTTTTATAGTCTCTGAGATCTAGGCGCTAATGTTTTACTCTAAGCAAAGCCGGCTATGCTACGTGTGTGTTAGAGAGAGTCAGGGCGAGAAAAAATGAAATTGTTTTCTTGATGCTGGCTATAATAATATTACGATCTTATTCAAATTCTGCAGTCTAAAAGATATGGTCATTCTCTACGATTCTGCGTTTTTGGTTTTTTCGTATCCTCAATATTGTGGATGCAACAGATTTTCGTCCTTTGTGGGGGCGGAAGGGGGTGGGGCGAAATTTTGAGATATAAGTTTTAAAGTGCGATCTAACAGGAGTGCGGATACCAAATTTGGTTACTCTAGCCTTAATAGTCTCTGAGATTTCTGAATATCCCCAGATTTTCCTCCTTTGCGGGGGCGGAAGGGGGTGTGGCGAAATTTTGAAACAAACTCGCCTCGGTCCGATATATTAGGAGTGTGGATACCAAATTTGGTTGCTCTAGCTTTTATGGTCTCTGAGATCTAGGCGCTAATGTTTTACTCTAAGCAAAGCCGGCTATGCTACGTGTGTGTTAGAGAGAGTCAGGGCGAGAAAAAATGAAATTGTTTTCTTGATGCTGGCTATAATAATAACACGATCTTATTCAAATTCTGCAGTCTAAAAGATATGGTCATTCTCTACGATTCTGCGTTTTTGGTTTTCTCGTATCTTTAAAATTGTGGATGCCACAGATTTTCGTCCTTTGTGAGGGCGGAAGTGGGCGGGGCGAAGTTTTGAAATATTTTTGTAGCAGTGACATATCACAGAAGTCTGGATCCAAAACATCGTTGCTCTAGCTCTTATAGTCTTTGAGCACTAGGCGCTAATAGGGACGGACAGACGGACAGACGGACGGACGGACAGACGGACAGACAGACATGGCTCAATCGACTCGGCTATTGATGCTGATCAAGAATATATATACTTTATGGGGTCGGAAACGATTCCTTACACACATCCACTTTTACCACAAATCTAATATACCCCAATACTCATTTTGAGTATCGGGTATAAAAACTATATTTTATGAGATTCTGAACAAGTACAGAAAGGACGACTGGAACATTCTATCAACAGATGCCTCAGTTACAGAAAGTACATGTGGCATAGGAATAGTAGAATGGCCTAGTGGAAATATCCACAAGTACAAAATATACGAGGGGGAACGTTGTGAGTTGCTGCGGACACCGCAACTCTACAGTTATACCCGATACTAAGTCAGTATGGCTCTTCTCCGGCAGACGCCGCTAATATTAAACGACACGACAAAGAGTGCGTGCGAGAGAGACAGAAAATCAGTCTGAGCGTGACGTCGGGCGCTGCGTAGCCACTGCAAATTGATTTGTTCCTTTTGGCTATAAAAATGATCTGATCTGATCCAGATTCAGCAATCTGATAGATATGGTCATTATCTATGATTCTGCGTTCTTAGTTTTCTCGTATCCTCAATATTGTGGATGCAACAGATTTTCGTCCTTTGTGGGGGCGGAAGGGGCTGGGGCGAAATTTTGAGATATAAGTTTTAAAGTGAGATCTAACAGGAGTGCGGATACCAAATTTGGTTACTCTAGCCTTAATAGTCTCTGAGATTTGTGAATATCCCCAGATTTTCCTCCTTTGCGGGGGCGGAAGGGGGTGTGGCGAAATTTTGAAACAAACTCGCCTCGGTCCGATATATTAGGAGTGTGGATACCAAATTTGGTTGCTCTAGCTTTTATAGTCTCTGAGATCTAGGCGCTAATGTTTTACTCTAAGCAAAGCCGGCTATGCTACGTGTGTGTTAGAGAGAGTCAGGGCGAGAAAAAATGAAATTGTTTTCTTGATGCTGGCTATAATAATATTACGATCTTATTCAAATTCTGCAGTCTAAAAGATATGGTCATTCTCTACGATTCTGCGTTTTTGGTTTTCTCGTATCTTTAAAATTGTGGATGCCACAGATTTTCGTCCTTTGTGAGGGCGGAAGTGGGCGGGGCGAAGTTTTGAAATATTTTTGTAGCAGTGACATATCACAGAAGTCTGGATCCAAAACATCGTTGCTCTAGCTCTTATAGTCTTTGAGCACTAGGCGCTAATAGGGACGGACAGACGGACAGACGGACGGACGGACAGACGGACAGACAGACATGGCTCAATCGACTCGGCTATTGATGCTGATCAAGAATATATATACTTTATGGGGTCGGAAACGATTCCTTACACACATCCACTTTTACCACAAATCTAATATACCCCAATACTCATTTTGAGTATCGGGTATAAAAACTATATTTTATGAGATTCTGAACAAGTACAGAAAGGACGACTGGAACATTCTATCAACAGATGCCTCAGTTACAGAAAGTACATGTGGCATAGGAATAGTAGAATGGCCTAGTGGAAATATCCACAAGTACAAAATATACGAGGGGGAACGTTGTGAGTTGCTGCGGACACCGCAACTCTACAGTTATACCCGATACTAAGTCAGTATGGCTCTTCTCCGGCAGACGCCGCTAATATTAAACGACACGACAAAGAGTGCGTGCGAGAGAGACAGAAAATCAGTCTGAGCGTGACGTCGGGCGCTGCGTAGCCACTGCAAATTGATTTGTTCCTTTTGGCTATAAAAATGATCTGATCTGATCCAGATTCAGCAATCTGATAGATATGGTCATTATCTATGATTCTGCGTTCTTAGTTTTCTCGTATCCTCAATATTGTGGATGCAACAGATTTTCGTCCTTTGTGGGGGCGGAAGGGGCTGGGGCGAAATTTTGAGATATAAGTTTTAAAGTGAGATCTAACAGGAGTGCGGATACCAAATTTGGTTACTCTAGCCTTAATAGTCTCTGAGATTTGTGAATATCCCAGATTTTCCTCCTTTGCGGGGCGGAAGGGGGTGTGGCGAAATTTTGAAACAAACTCGCCTCGGTCCGATATATTAGGAGTGTGGATACCAAATTTGGTTGCTCTAGCTTTTATAGTCTCTGAGATCTAGGCGCTAATGTTTTACTCTAAGCAAAGCCGGCTATGCTACGTGTGTGTTAGAGAGAGTCAGGGCGAGAAAAAATGAAATTGTTTTCTTGATGCTGGCTATAATAATATTACGATCTTATTCAAATTATGCAGTCTAAAAGATATGGTCATTCTCTACGATTTTGCGTTTTTGGTTTTTTCGTATCCTCAATATTGTGGATGCAACAGATTTTCGTCCTTTGTGGGGCGGAAGGGGTGGGGCGAAATTTTGAGATATAAGTTTTAAAGTGCGATCTAACAGGAGTGCGGATACCAAATTTGGTTACTCTAGCCTTAATAGTCTCTGAGATTTGTGAATATCCCCAGATTTTCCTCCTTTGCGGGGGCGGAAGGGGGTGTGGCGAAATTTTGAAACAAACTCGCCTCGGTCCGATATATTAGGAGTGTGGATACCAAATTTGGTTGCTCTAGCTTTTATAGTCTCTGAGATCTAGGCGCTAATGTTTTACTCTAAGCAAAGCCGGCTATGCTACGTGTGTGTTAGAGAGAGTCAGGGCGAGAAAAAATGAAATTGTTTTCTTGATGCTGGCTATAATAATATTACGATCTTATTCAAATTCTGCAGTCTAAAAGATATGGTCATTCTCTACGATTCTGCGTTTTTGGTTTTTTCGTATCCTCAATATTGTGGATGCAACAGATTTTCGTCCTTTGTGGGGCGGAAGGGGGTGGGGCGAAATTTTGAGATATAAGTTTTAAAGTGCGATCTAACAGGAGTGCGGATACCAAATTTGGTTACTCTAGCCTTAATAGTCTCTGAGATTTGTGAATATCCCCAGATTTTCCTCCTTTGCGGGGGCGGAAGGGGGTGTGGCAAAAATTTGAAACAAACTCGCCTCGGTCCGATATATTAGGAGTGTGGATACCAATGTATTTGGTTCTAGCTTTTATAGTCTCTGAGATCTAGGCGCTAATGTTTTACTCTAAGCAAAGCCGGCTATGCTACGTGTGTGTTAGAGAGAGTCAGGGCGAGAAAAAATGAAATTGTTTTCTTGATGCTGGCTATAATAATATTACGATCTTATTCAAATTCTGCAGTCTAAAAGATATGGTCATTCTCTACGATTCTGCGTTTTTGGTTTTCTCGTATCTTTAAAATTGTGGATGCCACAGATTTTCGTCCTTTGTTAGGTCGGAAGTGGGCGGGGCGAAGTTTTGAAATATTTTTGTAGCAGTGACATATCACAGAAGTCTGGATCCAAAACATCGTTGCTCTAGCTCTTATAGTCTTTGAGCACTAGGCGCTAATAGGGACGGACAGACGGACAGACGGACGGACGGACAGACGGACAGACAGACATGGCTCAATCGACTCGGCTATTGATGCTGATCAAGAATATATATACTTTATGGGGTCGGAAACGATTCCTTACACACATCCACTTTTACCACAAATCTAATATACCCCAATACTCATTTTGAGTATCGGGTATAAAAACTATATTTTATGAGATTCTGAACAAGTACAGAAAGGACGACTGGAACATTCTATCAACAGATGCCTCAGTTACAGAAAGTACATGTGGCATAGCAATAGTAGAATGGCCTAGTGGAAATATCCACAAGTACAAAATATACGAGGGGGAACGTTGTGAGTTGCTGCGGACACCGCAACTCTACAGTTATACCCGATACTAAGTCAGTATGGCTCTTCTCCGGCAGACGCCGCTAATATTAAACGACACGACAAAGAGTGCGTGCGAGAGAGACAGAAAATCAGTCTGAGCGTGACGTCGGGGGCTGCGTAGCCACTGCAAATTGATTTGTTCCTTTTGGCTATAAAAATGATCTGATCTGATCCAGATTCAGCAATCTGATAGATATGGTCATTATCTATGATTCTGCGTTCTTAGTTTTCTCGTATCCTCAATATTGTGGATGCAACAGATTTTCGTCCTTTGTGGGGGCGGAAGGGGCTGGGGCGAAATTTTGAGATATAAGTTTTAAAGTGAGATCTAACAGGAGTGCGGATACCAAATTTGGTTACTCTAGCCTTAATAGTCTCTGAGATTTGTGAATATCCCCAGATTTTCCTCCTTTGCGGGGCGGAAGGGGGTGTGGCGAAATTTTGAAACAAACTCGCCTCGGTCCGATATATTAGGAGTGTGGATACCAAATTTGGTTGCTCTAGCTTTTATAGTCTCTGAGATCTAGGCGCTAATGTTTTACTCTAAGCAAAGCCGGCTATGCTACGTGTGTGTTAGAGAGAGTCAGGGCGAGAAAAAATGAAATTGTTTTCTTGATGCTGGCTATAATAATATTACGATCTTATTCAAATTCTGCAGTCTGAAAGATATGGTCATTCTCTACGATTTTGCGTTTTTGGTTTTTTCGTATCCTCAATATTGTGGATGCAACAGATTTTCGTCCTTTGTGGGGGCGGAAGGGGTGGGGCGAAATTTTGAGATATAAGTTTTAAAGTGCGATCTAACAGGAGTGCGGATACCAAATTTGGTTACTCTAGCCTTAATAGTCTCTGAGATTTGTGAATATCCCAGATTTTCCTCCTTTGCGGGGGCGGAAGGGGTGTGGCGAAATTTTGAAACAAACTCGCCTCGGTCCGATATATTAGGAGTGTGGATACCAAATTTGGTTGCTCTAGCTTTTATAGTCTCTGAGATCTAGGCGCTAATGTTTTACTCTAAGCAAAGCCGGCTATGCTACGTGTGTGTTAGAGAGAGTCAGGGCGAGAAAAAATGAAATTGTTTTCTTGATGCTGGCTATAATAATATTACGATCTTATTCAAATTCTGCAGTCTAAAAGATATGGTCATTCTCTACGATTCTGCGTTTTTGGTTTTTTCGTATCCTCAATATTGTGGATGCAACAGATTTTCGTCCTTTGTGGGGGCGGAAGGGGTGGGGCGAAATTTTGAGATATAAGTTTTAAAGTGCGATCTAACAGGAGTGCGGATACCAAATTTGGTTACTCTAGCCTTAATAGTCTCTGAGATTTCTGAATATCCCAGATTTTCCTCCTTTGCGGGGCGGAAGGGGTGTGGCGAAATTTTGAAACAAACTCGCCTCGGTCCGATATATTAGGAGTGTGGATACCAAATTTGGTTGCTCTAGCTTTTATGGTCTCTGAGATCTAGGCGCTAATGTTTTACTCTAAGCAAAGCCGGCTATGCTACGTGTGTGTTAGAGAGAGTCAGGGCGAGAAAAAATGAAATTGTTTTCTTGATGCTGGCTATAATAATAACACGATCTTATTCAAATTCTGCAGTCTAAAAGATATGGTCATTCTCTACGATTCTGCGTTTTTGGTTTTCTCGTATCTTTAAAATTGTGGATGCCACAGATTTTCGTCCTTTGTGAGGGCGGAAGTGGGCGGGGCGAAGTTTTGAAATATTTTTGTAGCAGTGACATATCACAGAAGTCTGGATCCAAAACATCGTTGCTCTAGCTCTTATAGTCTTTGAGCACTAGGCGCTAATAGGGACGGACAGACGGACAGACGGACGGACGGACAGACGGACAGACAGACATGGCTCAATCGACTCGGCTATTGATGCTGATCAAGAATATATATACTTTATGGGGTCGGAAACGATTCCTTACACACATCCACTTTTACCACAAATCTAATATACCCCAATACTCATTTTGAGTATCGGGTATAAAAACTATATTTTATGAGATTCTGAACAAGTACAGAAAGGACGACTGGAACATTCTATCAACAGATGCCTCAGTTACAGAAAGTACATGTGGCATAGGAATAGTAGAATGGCCTAGTGGAAATATCCACAAGTACAAAATATACGAGGGGGAACGTTGTGAGTTGCTGCGGACACCGCAACTCTACAGTTATACCCGATACTAAGTCAGTATGGCTCTTCTCCGGCAGACGCCGCTAATATTAAACGACACGACAAAGAGTGCGTGCGAGAGAGACAGAAAATCAGTCTGAGCGTGACGTCGGGCGCTGCGTAGCCACTGCAAATTGATTTGTTCCTTTTGGCTATAAAAATGATCTGATCTGATCCAGATTCAGCAATCTGATAGATATGGTCATTATCTATGATTCTGCGTTCTTAGTTTTCTCGTATCCTCAATATTGTGGATGCAACAGATTTTCGTCCTTTGTGGGGCGGAAGGGGCTGGGGCGAAATTTTGAGATATAAGTTTTAAAGTGAGATCTAACAGGAGTGCGGATACCAAATTTGGTTACTCTAGCCTTAATAGTCTCTGAGATTTGTGAATATCCCCAGATTTTCCTCCTTTGCGGGGGCGGAAGGGGGTGTGGCGAAATTTTGAAACAAACTCGCCTCGGTCCGATATATTAGGAGTGTGGATACCAAATTTGGTTGCTCTAGCTTTTATAGTCTCTGAGATCTAGGCGCTAATGTTTTACTCTAAGCAAAGCCGGCTATGCTACGTGTGTGTTAGAGAGAGTCAGGGCGAGAAAAAATGAAATTGTTTTCTTGATGCTGGCTATAATAATAACACGATCTTATTCAAATTCTGCAGTCTAAAAGATATGGTCATTCTCTACGATTCTGCGTTTTTGGTTTTCTCGTATCTTTAAAATTGTGGATGCCACAGATTTTCGTCCTTTGTGAGGGCGGAAGTGGGCGGGGCGAAGTTTTGAAATATTTTTGTAGCAGTGACATATCACAGAAGTCTGGATCCAAAACATCGTTGCTCTAGCTCTTATAGTCTTTGAGCACTAGGCGCTAATAGGGACGGACAGACGGACAGACGGACGGACGGACAGACGGACAGACAGACATGGCTCAATCGACTCGGCTATTGATGCTGATCAAGAATATATATACTTTATGGGGTCGGAAACGATTCCTTACACACATCCACTTTTACCACAAATCTAATATACCCCAATACTCATTTTGAGTATCGGGTATAAAAACTATATTTTATGAGATTCTGAACAAGTACAGAAAGGACGACTGGAACATTCTATCAACAGATGCCTCAGTTACAGAAAGTACATGTGGCATAGGAATAGTAGAATGGCCTAGTGGAAATATCCACAAGTACAAAATAGACGAGGGGGAACGTTGTGAGTTGCTGCGGACACCGCAACTCTACAGTTATACCCGATACTAAGTCAGTATGGCTCTTCTCCGGCAGACGCCGCTAATATTAAACGACACGACAAAGAGTGCGTGCGAGAGAGACAGAAAATCAGTCTGAGCGTGACGTCGGGCGCTGCGTAGCCACTGCAAATTGATTTGTTCCTTTTGGCTATAAAAATGATCTGATCTGATCCAGATTCAGCAATCTGATAGATATGGTCATTATCTATGATTCTGCGTTCTTAGTTTTCTCGTATCCTCAATATTGTGGATGCAACAGATTTTCGTCCTTTGTGGGGGCGGAAGGGGCTGGGGCGAAATTTTGAGATATAAGTTTTAAAGTGAGATCTAACAGGAGTGCGGATACCAAATTTGGTTACTCTAGCCTTAATAGTCTCTGAGATTTCTGAATATCCCCAGATTTTCCTCCTTTGCGGGGGCGGAAGGGGGTGTGGCGAAATTTTGAAACAAACTCGCCTCGGTCCGATATATTAGGAGTGTGGATACCAAATTTGGTTGCTCTAGCTTTTATGGTCTCTGAGATCTAGGCGCTAATGTTTTACTCTAAGCAAAGCCGGCTATGCTACGTGTGTGTTAGAGAGAGTCAGGGCGAGAAAAAATGAAATTGTTTTCTTGATGCTGGCTATAATAATATTACGATCTTATTCAAATTCTGCAGTCTAAAAGATATGGTCATTCTCTACGATTCTGCGTTTTTGGTTTTCTCGTATCTTTAAAATTGTGGATGCCACAGATTTTCGTCCTTTGTGAGGGCGGAAGTGGGCGGGGCGAAGTTTTGAAATATTTTTGTAGCAGTGACATATCACAGAAGTCTGGATCCAAAACATCGTTGCTCTAGCTCTTATAGTCTTTGAGCACTAGGCGCTAATAGGGACGGACAGACGGACAGACGGACGGACGGACAGACGGACAGACAGACATGGCTCAATCGACTCGGCTATTGATGCTGATCAAGAATATATATACTTTATGGGGTCGGAAACGATTCCTTACACACATCCACTTTTACCACAAATCTAATATACCCCAATACTCATTTTGAGTATCGGGTATAAAAACTATATTTTATGAGATTCTGAACAAGTACAGAAAGGACGACTGGAACATTCTATCAACAGATGCCTCAGTTACAGAAAGTACATGTGGCATAGGAATAGTAGAATGGCCTAGTGGAAATATCCACAAGTACAAAATAGACGAGGGGGAACGTTGTGAGTTGCTGCGGACACCGCAACTCTACAGTTATACCCGATACTAAGTCAGTATGGCTCTTCTCCGGCAGACGCCGCTAATATTAAACGACACGACAAAGAGTGCGTGCGAGAGAGACAGAAAATCAGTCTGAGCGTGACGTCGGGCGCTGCGTAGCCACTGCAAATTGATTTGTTCCTTTTGGCTATAAAAATGATCTGATCTGATCCAGATTCAGCAATCTGATAGATATGGTCATTATCTATGATTCTGCGTTCTTAGTTTTCTCGTATCCTCAATATTGTGGATGCAACAGATTTTCGTCCTTTGTGGGGGCGGAAGGGGCTGGGGCGAAATTTTGAGATATAAGTTTTAAAGTGAGATCTAACAGGAGTGCGGATACCAAATTTGGTTACTCTAGCCTTAATAGTCTCTGAGATTTGTGAATATCCCCAGATTTTCCTCCTTTGCGGGGGCGGAAGGGGGTGTGGCGAAATTTTGAAACAAACTCGCCTCGGTCCGATATATTAGGAGTGTGGATACCAAATTTGGTTGCTCTAGCTTTTATAGTCTCTGAGATCTAGGCGCTAATGTTTTACTCTAAGCAAAGCCGGCTATGCTACGTGTGTGTTAGAGAGAGTCAGGGCGAGAAAAAATGAAATTGTTTTCTTGATGCTGGCTATAATAATATTACGATCTTATTCAAATTCTGCAGTCTAAAAGATATGGTCATTCTCTACGATTCTGCGTTTTTGGTTTTTTCGTATCCTCAATATTGTGGATGCAACAGATTTTCGTCCTTTGTGGGGGCGGAAGGGGGTGGGGCGAAATTTTGAGATATAAGTTTTAAAGTGCGATCTAACAGGAGTGCGGATACCAAATTTGGTTACTCTAGCCTTAATAGTCTCTGAGATTTCTGAATATCCCCAGATTTTCCTCCTTTGCGGGGGCGGAAGGGGGTGTGGCGAAATTTTGAAACAAACTCGCCTCGGTCCGATATATTAGGAGTGTGGATACCAAATTTGGTTGCTCTAGCTTTTATGGTCTCTGAGATCTAGGCGCTAATGTTTTACTCTAAGCAAAGCCGGCTATGCTACGTGTGTGTTAGAGAGAGTCAGGGCGAGAAAAAATGAAATTGTTTTCTTGATGCTGGCTATAATAATAACACGATCTTATTCAAATTCTGCAGTCTAAAAGATATGGTCATTCTCTACGATTCTGCGTTTTTGGTTTTCTCGTATCTTTAAAATTGTGGATGCCACAGATTTTCGTCCTTTGTGAGGGCGGAAGTGGGTGGGGCGAAATTTTGAGATATAAGTTTTAAAGTGCGATCTAACAGGAGTGCGGATACCAAATTTGGTTACTCTAGCCTTAATAGTCTCTGAGATTTCTGAATATCCCCAGATTTTCCTCCTTTGCGGGGGCGGAAGGGGGTGTGGCGAAATTTTGAAACAAACTCGCCTCGGTCCGATATATTAGGAGTGTGGATACCAAATTTGGTTGCTCTAGCTTTTATGGTCTCTGAGATCTAGGCGCTAATGTTTTACTCTAAGCAAAGCCGGCTATGCTACGTGTGTGTTAGAGAGAGTCAGGGCGAGAAAAAATGAAATTGTTTTCTTGATGCTGGCTATAATAATAACACGATCTTATTCAAATTCTGCAGTCTAAAAGATATGGTCATTCTCTACGATTCTGCGTTTTTGGTTTTCTCGTATCTTTAAAATTGTGGATGCCACAGATTTTCGTCCTTTGTGAGGGCGGAAGTGGGCGGGGCGAAGTTTTGAAATATTTTTGTAGCAGTGACATATCACAGAAGTCTGGATCCAAAACATCGTTGCTCTAGCTCTTATAGTCTTTGAGCACTAGGCGCTAATAGGGACGGACAGACGGACAGACGGACGGACGGACAGACGGACAGACAGACATGGCTCAATCGACTCGGCTATTGATGCTGATCAAGAATATATATACTTTATGGGGTCGGAAACGATTCCTTACACACATCCACTTTTACCACAAATCTAATATACCCCAATACTCATTTTGAGTATCGGGTATAAAAACTATATTTTATGAGATTCTGAACAAGTACAGAAAGGACGACTGGAACATTCTATCAACAGATGCCTCAGTTACAGAAAGTACATGTGGCATAGGAATAGTAGAATGGCCTAGTGGAAATATCCACAAGTACAAAATATACGAGGGGGAACGTTGTGAGTTGCTGCGGACACCGCAACTCTACAGTTATACCCGATACTAAGTCAGTATGGCTCTTCTCCGGCAGACGCCGCTAATATTAAACGACACGACAAAGAGTGCGTGCGAGAGAGACAGAAAATCAGTCTGAGCGTGACGTCGGGCGCTGCGTAGCCACTGCAAATTGATTTGTTCCTTTTGGCTATAAAAATGATCTGATCTGATCCAGATTCAGCAATCTGATAGATATGGTCATTATCTATGATTCTGCGTTCTTAGTTTTCTCGTATCCTCAATATTGTGGATGCAACAGATTTTCGTCCTTTGTGGGGGCGGAAGGGGCTGGGGCGAAATTTTGAGATATAAGTTTTAAAGTGAGATCTAACAGGAGTGCGGATACCAAATTTGGTTACTCTAGCCTTAATAGTCTCTGAGATTTGTGAATATCCCCAGATTTTCCTCCTTTGCGGGGCGGAAGGGGGTGTGGCGAAATTTTGAAACAAACTCGCCTCGGTCCGATATATTAGGAGTGTGGATACCAAATTTGGTTGCTCTAGCTTTTATAGTCTCTGAGATCTAGGCGCTAATGTTTTACTCTAAGCACAGCCGGCTATGCTACGTGTGTGTTAGAGAGAGTCAGGGCGAGAAAAAATGAAATTGTTTTCTTGATGCTGGCTATAATAATATTACGATCTTATTCAAATTCTGCAGTCTAAAAGATATGGTCATTCTCTACGATTCTGCGTTTTTGGTTTTTTCGTATCCTCAATATTGTGGATGCAATAGATTTTCGTCCTTTGTGGGGGCGGAAGGGGGTGGGGCGAAATTTTGAGATATAAGTTTTAAAGTGCGATCTAACAGGAGTGCGGATACCAAATTTGGTTACTCTAGCCTTAATAGTCTCTGAGATTTCTGAATATCCCCAGATTTTCCTCCTTTGCGGGGGCGGAAGGGGGTGTGGCGAAATTTTGAAACAAACTCGCCTCGGTCCGATATATTAGGAGTGTGGATACCAAATTTGGTTGCTCTAGCTTTTATGGTCTCTGAGATCTAGGCGCTAATGTTTTACTCTAAGCAAAGCCGGCTATGCTACGTGTGTGTTAGAGAGAGTCAGGGCGAGAAAAAATGAAATTGTTTTCTTGATGCTGGCTATAATAATAACACGATCTTATTCAAATTCTGCAGTCTAAAAGATATGGTCATTCTCTACGATTCTGCGTTTTTGGTTTTCTCGTATCTTTAAAATTGTGGATGCCACAGATTTTCGTCCTTTGTGAGGGCGGAAGTGGGCGGGGCGAAGTTTTGAAACATTTTTGTAGCAGTGACATATCACAGAAGTCTGGATCCAAAACATCGTTGCTCTAGCTCTTATAGTCTTTGAGCACTAGGCGCTAATAGGGACGGACAGACGGACAGACGGACGGACGGACAGACGGACAGACAGACATGGCTCAATCGACTCGGCTATTGATGCTGATCAAGAATATATATACTTTATGGGGTCGGAAACGATTCCTTACACACATCCACTTTTACCACAAATCTAATATACCCCAATACTCATTTTGAGTATCGGGTATAAAAACTATATTTTATGAGATTCTGAACAAGTACAGAAAGGACGACTGGAACATTCTATCAACAGATGCCTCAGTTACAGAAAGTACATGTGGCATAGGAATAGTAGAATGGCCTAGTGGAAATATCCACAAGTACAAAATAGACGAGGGGGAACGTTGTGAGTTGCTGCGGACACCGCAACTCTACAGTTATACCCGATACTAAGTCAGTATGGCTCTTCTCCGGCAGACGCCGCTAATATTAAACGACACGACAAAGAGTGCGTGCGAGAGAGACAGAAAATCAGTCTGAGCGTGACGTCGGGCGCTGCGTAGCCACTGCAAATTGATTTGTTCCTTTTGGCTATAAAAATGATCTGATCTGATCCAGTTTTAGCAATCTGATAGATATGGTCATTATCTATGATTCTGCTTTCTTAGTTTTCACGTATCCTCAATATTGTGGATGCAACAGATTTTCGTCCTTTGTGGGGGCGGAAGGGGCTGGGGCGAAATTTTGAGATATAAGTTTTAAAGTGAGATCTAACAGGAGTGCGGATACCAAATTTGGTTACTCTAGCCTTAATAGTCTCTGAGATTTGTGAATATCCCCAGATTTTCCTCCTTTGCGGGGGCGGAAGGGGGTGTGGCGAAATTTTGAAACAAACTCGCCTCGGTCCGATATATTAGGAGTGTGGATACCAAATTTGGTTGCTCTAGCTTTTATAGTCTCTGAGATCTAGGCGCTAATGTTTTACTCTAAGCAAAGCCGGCTATGCTACGTGTGTGTTAGAGAGAGTCAGGGCGAGAAAAAATGAAATTGTTTTCTTGATGCTGGCTATAATAATATTACGATCTTATTCAAATTCTGCAGTCTAAAAGATATGGTCATTCTCTACGATTTTGCGTTTTTGGTTTTTTCGTATCCTCAATATTGTGGATGCAACAGATTTTCGTCCTTTGTGGGGGCGGAAGGGGGTGGGGCGAAATTTTGAGATATAAGTTTTAAAGTGCGATCTAACAGGAGTGCGGATACCAAATTTGGTTACTCTAGCCTTAATAGTCTCTGAGATTTGTGAATATCCCCAGATTTTCCTCCTTTGCGGGGGCGGAAGGGGGTGTGGCGAAATTTTGAAACAAACTCGCCTCGGTCCGATATATTAGGAGTGTGGATACCAAATTTGGTTGCTCTAGCTTTTATAGTCTCTGAGATATAGGCGCTAATGTTTTACTCTAAGCAAAGCCGGCTATGCTACGTGTGTGTTAGAGAGAGTCAGGGCGAGAAAAAATGAAATTGTTTTCTTGATGCTGGCTATAATAATATTACGATCTTATTCAAATTCTGCAGTCTAAAAGATATGGTCATTCTCTACGATTCTGCGTTTTTGGTTTTCTCGTATCTTTAAAATTGTGGATGCCACAGATTTTCGTCCTTTGTGAGGTCGGAAGTGGGCGGGGCGAAGTTTTGAAATATTTTTGTAGCAGTGAGATATCACAGAAGTCTGGATCCAAAACATCGTTGCTCTAGCTCTTATAGTCTTTGAGCACTAGGCGCTAATAGGGACGGACAGACGGACAGACGGACGGACGGACAGACGGACAGACAGACATGGCTCAATCGACTCGGCTATTGATGCTGATCAAGAACATATATACTTTATGGGGTCGGAAACGATTCCTTATGGACGTTACACACATCCACTTTTACCACAAATCTAATATACCCCAATACTCATTTTGAGTATCGGGTATAAAAACTATATTTTATGAGATTCTGAACAAGTACAGAAAGGATGACTGGAACATTCTATCAACAGATGCCTCAGTTACAGAAAGTACATGTGGCATAGGAATAGTAGAATGGCCTAGTGGAAATATCCACAAGTACAAAATAGACGAGGGGGAACGTTGTGAGTTGCTGCGGACACCGCAACTCTACAGTTATACCCGATACTAAGTCAGTATGGCTCTCCGGCAGACGCCGCTAATATTGAACGACACGACAAAGAGTGCGTACGAGAGAGACAGAAAATCAGTCTGAGCGTGACGTCGGGGGCTGCGTAGCCAGTGCAAATTGATTTGTTCCTTTTGGCTATAAAAATGATCTGATCTGATCCAGATTCAGCAATCTGATAGATATGATCATTATCTATGATTCTGCGTTTTTAGTTTTCTCGTATCCTCAATATTGTGGATGCAACAGATTTTCGTTCTTTGTGGGGGCGGAGGGGGTGGGGCGAAATTTTGAGATATAAGTTTTAAAGTGCGATCTAACAGGAGTGCGGATACCAAATTTGGTTACTCTAGCCTTAATAGTCTCTGAGATTTGTGAATATCCCCAGATTTTCCTCCTTTGCGGGGGCGGAAGGGGGTGTGGCGAAATTTTGAAACAAACTCGTCTCGGTCCGATATATTAGGAGTGTGGATACCAAATTTGGTTGCTCTAGCTTTTAAAGTCTCTGAGATCTAGGCGCTAATGTTTTACTCTAAGCAAAGCCGGCTATGCTACGTGTGTGTTAGAGAGAGTCAGGGCGAGAAAAAATGAAATTGTTTTCTTGATGCTGGCTATAATAATATTACGATCTTATTCAAATTCTGCAGTCTAAAAGATATGGTCATTCTCTACGATTCTGCGTTTTTGGTTTTCTCGTATCCTCAAAATTGTGGATGCCACAGATTTTCGTCCTTTGTGAGGGCGGAAGTGGGCGGGGCGAAGTTTTGAAATATTTTTGTAGCAGTGAGATATCACAGAAGTCTGGATCCAAAACATCGTTGCTCTAGCTCTTATAGTCTTTGAGCACTAGGCGCTAATAGGGACGGACAGACGGACAGACGGACGGACGGACAGACGGACAGACAGACATGGCTCAATCGACTCGGCTATTGATGCTGATCAAGAATATATATACTTTATGGGGTCGGAAACGATTCCTTATGGACGTTACACACATCCAGTCACGCTCAGTCTGAGCGTTACGTCGGGGGCTGCGTAGCCAGTGCAAATTGATTTGTTCCTTTTGGCTATAAAAATGATCTGATCTGATCCAGATTCAGCAATCTGATAGATATGATCATTATCTATGATTCTGCGTTTTTAGTTTTCTCGTATCCTCAATATTGTGGATGCAACAGATTTTCGTCCTTTGTGGGGGCGGAAGGGGGTGGGGCGAAGTTTTGAAATATTTTTGTAGCAGTGACATATCACAGAAGTCTGGATCCAAATCATCGTTGCTCTAGCTCTTATAGTCTTTGAGCACTAGGCGCCAATAGGGACGGACAGACGGACAGACGGACGGACGGACAGACAGACATGGCTCAATCAACTCGGCTATTGATGCTGATCAAGAACATATATACTTTATGGGGTCGGAAACGATTCCTTCTGGACGTTACACACATCCAGTCACGCTCAGTCTGAGCGTTACGTCGGGGGCTGCGTAGCCAGTGCAAATTGATTTGTTCCTTTTGGCTATAAAAATGATCTGATCTGATCCAGATTCAGCAATCTGATAGATATGATCATTATCTATGATTCTGCGTTTTTAGTTTTCTCGTATCCTCAAAATTGTGGATGCCACAGATTTTCGTCTTTTGTGAGGGCGGAAGTGGGCAGGGCGAAGTTTTGAAATATTTTTGTAGCAGTGACATATCACAGAAGTCTGGATCCAAAACATCGTTGCTCTAGCTCTTATAGTCTTTGAGCACTAGGCGCCAATAGGGACGGACAGACGGACAGACGGACGGACGGACAGACAGACATGGCTCAATCAACTCGGCTATTGATGCTGATCAAGAATATATATACTTTATGGGGTCGGAAACGATTCCTTCTGGACGTTACACACATCCACTTTTACCACAAATCTAATATACCCCAATACTCATTTTGAGTATCGGGTATAAAAACTATATTTTATGAGATTCTGAACAAGTACAGAAAGGACGACTGGAACATTCTATCAACAGATGCCTCAGTTACAGAAAGTACATGTGGCATAGGAATAGTAGAATGGCCTAGTGGAAATATCCACAAGTACAAAATAGACGAGGGGGAACGTTGTGAGTTGCTGCGGACACCGCAACTCTACAGTTATACCCGATACTAAGTCAGTATGGCTCTTCTCCGGCAGACGCCGCTAATATTAAACGACACGACAAAGAGTGCGTGCGAGAGAGACAGAAAATCAGTCTGAGCGTGACGTCGGGCGCTGCGTAGCCACTGCAAATTGATTTGTTCCTTTTGGCTATAAAAATGATCTGATCTGATCCAGATTCAGCAATCTGATAGATATGGTCATTATCTATGATTCTGCGTTCTTAGTTTTCTCGTATCCTCAATATTGTGGATGCAACAGATTTTCGTCCTTTGTGGGGGCGGAAGGGGGTGGGATGAAATTTTGAGATATAAGTTTTAAAGTGCGATCTAACAGGAGTGCGGATACCAAATTTGGTTACTCTAGCCTTAATAGTCTCTGAGATTTGTGAATATCCCCAGATTTTCCTCCTTTGCGGGGGCGGAAGGGGGTGTGGCGAAATTTTGAAACAAACTCGCCTCGGTCCGATATATTAGGAGTGTGGATACCAAATTTGGTTGCTCTAGCTTTTATAGTCTCTGAGATATAGGCGCTAATGTTTTACTCTAAGCAAAGCCGGCTATGCTACGTGTGTGTTAGAGAGAGTCAGGGCGAGAAAAAATGAAATTGTTTTCTTGATGCTGGCTATAATAATATTACGATCTTATTCAAATTCTGCAGTCTAAAAGATATGGTCATTCTCTACGATTCTGCGTTTTTGGTTTTCTCGTATCTTTAAAATTGTGGATGCCACAGATTTTCGTCCTTTGTGAGGGCGGAAGTGGGCGGGGCGAAGTTTTGAAATATTTTTGTAGCAGTGACATATCACAGAAGTCTAGATCCAAGACATCGTTGCTCTAGCTCTTATAGTCTTTGAGCACTAGGCGCTAATAGGGACGGACAGACGTACAGACGGACGGACGGACAGACGGACAGACAGACATGGCTCAATCGACTCGGCTATTGATGCTGATCAAGAACATATATACTTTATGGGGTCGGAAACGATTCCTTATGGACGTTACACACATCCACTTTTACCACAAATCTAATATACCCCAATACTCATTTTGAGTATCGGGTATAAAAACTATATTTTATGAGATTCTGAACAAGTACAGAAAGGATGACTGGAACATTCTATCAACAGATGCCTCAGTTACAGAAAGTACATGTGGCATAGGAATAGTAGAATGGCCTAGTGGAAATATCCACAAGTACAAAATAGACGAGGGGGAACGTTGTGAGTTGCTGCGGACACCGCAACTCTACAGTTATACCCGATACTAAGTCAGTATGGCTCTCCGGCAGACGCCGCTAATATTGAACGACACGACAAAGAGTGCGTACGAGAGAGACAGAAAATCAGTCTGAGCGTGACTTCGGGGGCTGCGTAGCCAGTGCAAATTGATTTGTTCCTTTTGGCTATAAAAATGATCTGATCTGATCCAGATTCAGCAATCTGATAGATATGATCATTATCTATGATTCTGCGTTTTTAGTTTTCTCGTATCCTCAATATTGTGGATGCAACAGATTTTCGTTCTTTGTGGGGGCGGAAGGGGGTGGGGCGAAATTTTGAGATATAAGTTTTAAAGTGCGATCTAACAGGAGTGCGGATACCAAATTTGGTTACTCTAGCCTTAATAGTCTCTGAGATTTGTGAATATCCCCAGATTTTCCTCCTTTGCGGGGGCGGAAGGGGGTGTGGCGAAATTTTGAAACAAACTCGTCTCGGTCCGATATATTAGGAGTGTGGATACCAAATTTGGTTGCTCTAGCTTTTAAAGTCTCTGAGATCTAGGCGCTAATGTTTTACTCTAAGCAAAGCCGGCTATGCTACGTGTGTGTTAGAGAGAGTCAGGGCGAGAAAAAATGAAATTGTTTTCTTGATGCTGGCTATAATAATATTACGATCTTATTCAAATTCTGCAGTCTAAAAGATATGGTCATTCTCTACGATTCTGCGTTTTTGGTTTTCTCGTATCCTCAAAATTGTGGATGCCACAGATTTTCGTCTTTTGTAAGGGCGGAAGTGGGCAGGGCGAAGTTTTGAAATATTTTTGTAGCAGTGAGATATCACAGAAGTCTGGATCCAAAACATCGTTGCTCTAGCTCTTATAGTCTTTGAGCACTAGGCGCTAATAGGGACGGACAGACGGACAGACGGACGGACGGACAGACGGACAGACAGACATGGCTCAATCGACTCGGCTATTGATGCTGATCAAGAATATATATACTTTATGGGGTCGGAAACGATTCCTTCTGGACGTTACACACATCCAGTCACGCTCAGTCTGAGCGTTACGTCGGGGGCTGCGTAGCCAGTGCAAATTGATTTGTTCCTTTTGGCTATTAAAATGATCTGATCTGATCCAGATTCAGCAATCTGATAGATATGATCATTATCTATGATTCTGCGTTTTTAGTTTTCTCGTATCCTCAATATTGTGGATGCAACAGATTTTCGTCCTTTGTGGGGGCGGAAGGGGGTGGGGCGAAGTTTTGAAATATTTTTGTAGCAGTGACATATCACAGAAGTCTGGATCCAAAACATCGTTGCTCTAGCTCTTATAGTCTTTGAGCACTAGGCGCTAATAGGGACGGACAGACGGACAGACGGACGGACGGACAGACGGACAGACAGACATGGCTCAATCGACTCGGCTATTGATGCTGATCAAGAATATATATACTTTATGGGGTCGGAAACGATTCCTTCTGGACGTTACACACATCCACTTTTACCACATATCTAATATACCCCAATACTCATTTTGAGTATCGGGTATAAAAACTATATTTTATGAGATTCTGAACAAGTACAGAAAGGACGACTGGAACATTCTATCAACAGATGCCTCAGTTACAGAAAGTACATGTGGCATAGGAATAGTAGAATGGCCTAGTGGAAATATCCACAAGTACAAAATAGACGAGGGGGAACGTTGTGAGTTGCTGCGGACACCGCAACTCTACAGTTATACCCGATACTAAGTCAGGATGGCTCTCCGGCAGACGCCGCTAATATTGAACGACACGACAAAGAGTGCGTACGAGAGAGACAGAAAATCAGTCTGAGCGTGACTTCGGGGGCTGCGTAGCCAGTGCAAATTGATTTGTTCCTTTTGGCTATAAAAATGATCTGATCTGATCCAGATTCAGCAATCTGATAGATATGATCATTATCTATGATTCTGCGTTTTTAGTTTTCTCGTATCCTCAAAATTGTGGATGCCACAGATTTTCGTCCTTTGTGAGGGCGGAAGTGGGCGGGGCGAAGTTTTGAAATATTTTTGTAGCAGTGACATATCACAGAAGTCTGGATCCAAAACATCGTTGCTCTAGCTCTTATAGTCTTTGAGCACTAGGCGCTAATAGGGACGGACAGACGGACAGACGGACGGACGGACAGACGGACAGACAGACATGGCTCAATCGACTCGGCTATTGATGCTGATCAAGAATATATATACTTTATGGGGTCGGAAACGATTCCTTATGGACGTTACACACATCCAGTCACGCTCAGTCTGAGCGTTACGTCGGGGGCTGCGTAGCCAGTGCAAATTGATTTGTTCCTTTTGGCTATAAAAATGATCTGATCTGATCCAGATTCAGCAATCTGATAGATATGATCATTATCTATGATTCTGCGTTTTTAGTTTTCTCGTATCCTCAATATTGTGGATGCAACAGATTTTCGTCCTTTGTGGGAGCGGAAGGGGGTGGGGCGAAGTTTTGAAATATTTTTGTAGCAGTGACATATCACAGAAGTCTGGATCCAAAACATCGTTGCTCTAGCTCTTATAGTCTTTGAGCACTAGGCGCCAATAGGGACGGACAGACGGACAGACGGACAGACGGACGGACGGACAGACAGACATGGCTCAATCAACTCGGCTATTGATGCTGATCAAGAATATATATACTTTATGGGGTCGGAAACGATTCCTTCTGGACGTTACACACATCCAGTCACGCTCAGTCTGAGCGTTACGTCGGGGGCTGCGTAGCCAGTGCAAATTGATTTGTTCCTTTTGGCTATAAAAATGATCTGATCTGATCCAGATTCAGCAATCTGATAGATATGATCATTATCTATGATTCTGCGTTTTTAGTTTTCTCGTATCCTCAAAATTGTGGATGCCACAGATTTTCGTCTTTTGTGAGGGCGGAAGTGGGCAGGGCGAAGTTTTGAAATATTTTTGTAGCAGTGACATATCACAGAAGTCTGGATCCAAAACATCGTTGCTCTAGCTCTTATAGTCTTTGAGCACTAGGCGCTAATAGGGACGGACAGACGGACAGACGGACAGACGGACGGACGGACAGACAGACATGGCTCAATCAACTCGGCTATTGATGCTGATCAAGAATATATATACTTTATGGGGTCGGAAACGATTCCTTCTGGACGTTACACACATCCACTTTTACCACAAATCTAATATACCCCAATACTCATTTTGAGTATCGGGTATAAAAACTATATTTTATGAGATTCTGAACAAGTACAGAAAGGACGACTGGAACATTCTATCAACAGATGCCTCAGTTACAGAAAGTACATGTGGCATAGGAATAGTAGAATGGCCTAGTGGAAATATCCACAAGTACAAAATAGACGAGGGGGAACGTTGTGAGTTGCTGCGGACACCGCAACTCTACAGTTATACCCGATACTAAGTCAGTATGGCTCTCCGGCAGACGCCGCTAATATTGAACGACACGACAAAGAGTGCGTACGAGAGAGACAGAAAATCAGTCTGAGCGTGACTTCGGGGGCTGCGTAGCCAGTGCAAATTGATTTGTTCCTTTTGGCTATAAAAATGATCTGATCTGATCCAGATTCAGCAATCTGATAGATATGATCATTATCTATGATTCTGCGTTTTTAGTTTTCTCGTATCCTCAATATTGTGGATGCAACAGATTTTCGTCCTTTGTGGGGGCGGAAGGGGGTGGGGCGAAATTTTGAGATATAAGTTTTAAAGTGAGATCTAACAGGAGTGCGGATACCAAATTTGGTTACTCTAGCCTTAATAGTCTCTGAGATTTGTGAATATCCCCAGATTTTCCTCCTTTGCGGGGGCGGAAGGGGGTGTGGCGAAATTTTGAAACAAACTCGTCTCGGTCCGATATATTAGGAGTGTGGATACCAAATTTGGTTGCTCTAGCTTTTATAGTCTCTGAGATCTAGGCGCTAATGTTTTACTCTAAGCAAAGCCGGCTATGCTACGTGTGTGTTAGAGAGAGTCAGGGCGAGAAAAAATGAAATTGTTTTCTTGATGCTGGCTATAATAATAATACGATCTTATTCAAATTCTGCAGTCTAAAAGATATGGTCATTCTCTACGATTCTGCGTTTTTGGTTTTCTCGTATCTTTAAAATTGTGGATGCCACAGATTTTCGTCCTTTGTGAGGGCGGAAGTGGGCGGGGCGAAGTTTTGAAATATTTGTGTAGCAGTGACATATCACAGAAGTCTGGATCCAAAACATCGTTGCTCTAGCTCTTATAGTCCTTGAGCACTAGGCGCTAACAGGGACGGACAGACGGACGGACGGACAGACGGACAGACAGACATGGCTCAATCGACTCGGCTATTGATGCTGATCAAGAATATATATACTTTATGGGGTCGGAAACGATTCCTTATGGACGTTACACACATCCAGTCACGCTCAGTCTGAGCGTTACGTCGGGGGCTGCGTAGCCAGTGCAAATTGATTTGTTTCTTTTGGCTATAAAAATGATCTGATCTGATCCAGATTCAGCAATCTGATAGATATGATCATTATCTATGATTCTGCGTTTTTAGTTTTCTCGTATCCTCAATATTGTGGATGCAACAGATTTTCGTCCTTTGTGGGGGCGGAAGGGGGTGGGGCGAAATTTTGAGATATAAGTTTTAAAGTGAGATCTAACAGGAGTGCGGATACCAAATTTGGTTACTCTAGCCTTAATAGTCTCTGAGATTTGTGAATATCCCCAGATTTTCCTCCTTTGCGGGGGCGGAAGGGGGTGTGGCGAAATTTTGAAACAAACTCGTCTCGGTCCGATATATAAGGAGTGTGGATACCAAATTTGGTTGCTCTAGCTTTTATAGTCTCTGAGATCTAGGCGCTAATGTTTTACTCTAAGCAAAGCCGGCTATGCTACGTGTGTGTTAGAGAGAGTCAGGGCCAGAAATACTGAAATTGTTTTCTTGATGCTGGCTATAATAATAATACGATCTTATTCAAATTCTGCAGTCTAAAAGATATGGTCATTCTCTACGATTCTGCGTTTTTGGTTTTCTCGTATCTTTAAAATTGTGGATGCCACAGATTTTCGTCCTTTGTGAGGGCGGAAGTGGGCGGGGCGAAGTTTTGAAATATTTGTGTAGCAGTGACATATCACAGAAGTCTGGATCCAAAACATCGTTGCTCTAGCTCTTATAGTCCTTGAGCACTAGGCGCTAACAGGGACGGACAGACGGACAGACGGACGGACGGACAGACGGACAGACAGACATGGCTCAATCGACTCGGCTATTGATGCTGATCAAGAATATATATACTTTATGGGGTCGGAAACGATTCCTTATGGACGTTACACACATCCAGTCACGCTCAGTCTGAGCGTTACGTCGGGGGCGGCGTAGCCAGTGCAAATTGATTTGTTCCTTTTGGCTATAAAAATGATCTGATCTGATCCAGATTCAGCAATCTGATAGATATGATCATTATCTATGATTCTGCGTTTTTAGTTTTCTCGTATCCTCAATATTGTGGATGCAACAGATTTTCGTCCTTTGTGGGGCGGAAGGGGGTGGGGCGAAATTTTGAGATATAAGTTTTAAAGTGAGATCTAACAGGAGTGCGGATACCAAATTTGGTTACTCTAGCCTTAATAGTCTCTGAGATTTGTGAATATCCCCAGATTTTCCTCCTTTGCGGGGGCGGAAGGGGGTGTGGCGAAATTTTGAAACAAACTCGTCTCGGTCCGATATATTAGGAGTGTGGATACCAAATTTGGTTGCTCTAGCTTTTATAGTCTCTGAGATCTAGGCGCTAATGTTTTACTCTAAGCAAAGCCGGCTATGCTACGTGTGTTAGAGAGAGTCAGGGCGAGAAAAAATGAAATTGTTTTCTTGATGCTGGCTATAATAATAATACGATCTTATTCACATTCTGCAGTCTAAAAGATATGGTCATTCTCTACGATTCTGCGTTTTTGGTTTTCTCGTATCCTCAAAATTGTGGATGCCACAGATTTTCGTCTTTTGTAAGGGCGGAAGTGGGCAGGGCGAAGTTTTGAAATATTTTTGTAGCAGTGACATATCACAGAAGTCTGGATCCAAAACATCGTTGCTCTAGCTCTTATAGTCTTTGAGCACTAGGCGCCAATAGGGACGGACAGACGGACAGACGGACGGACGGACAGACAGACATGGCTCAATCGACTCGGCTATTGATGCTGATCAAGAATATATATACTTTATGGGGTCGGAAACGATTCCTTCTGGACGTTACACACATCCACTTTTACCACAAATCTAATATACCCCAATACTCATTTTGAGTATCGGGTATAAAAACTATATTTTATGAGATTCTGAACAAGTACAGAAAGGACGACTGGAACATTCTATCAACAGATGCCTCAGTTACAGAAAGTACATGTGGCATAGGAATAGTAGAATGGCCTAGTGGAAATATCCACAAGTACAAAATAGACGAGGGGGAACGTTGTGAGTTGCTGCGGACACCGCAACTCTACAGTTATACCCGATACTAAGTCAGTATGGCTCTCCGGCAGACGCCGCTAATATTGAACGACACGACAAAGAGTGCGTACGAGAGAGACAGAAAATCAGTCTGAGCGTGACGTCGGGGGCTGCGTAGCCAGTGCAAATTGATTTGTTCCTTTTGGCTATAAAAATGATCTGATCTGATCCAGATTCAGCAATCTGATAGATATGATCATTATCTATGATTCTGCGTTTTTAGTTTTCTCGTATCCTCAATATTGTGGATGCAACAGATTTTCGTCCTTTGTGGGGGCGGAAGGGGGTGGGGCGAAATTTTGAGATATAAGTTTTAAAGTGCGATCTAACAGGAGTGCGGATACCAAATTTGGTTACTCTAGCCTTAATAGTCTCTGAGATTTGTGAATATCCCCAGATTTTCCTCCTTTGCGGGGGCGGAAGGGGGTGTGGCGAAATTTTGAAACAAACTCGTCTCGGTCCGATATATTAGGAGTGTGGATACCAAATTTGGTTGCTCTAGCTTTTATAGTCTCTGAGATCTAGGCGCTAATGTTTTACTCTAAGCAAAGCCGGCTATGCTACGTGTGTGTTAGAGAGAGTCAGGGCGAGAAAAAATGAAATTGTTTTCTTGATGCTGGCTATAATAATAATACGATCTTATTCAAATTCTGCAGTCTAAAAGATATGGTCATTCTCTACGATTCTGCGTTTTTGGTTTTCTCGTATCTTTAAAATTGTGGATGCCACAGATTTTCGTCCTTTGTGAGGGCGGAAGTGGGCGGGGCGAAGTTTTGAAATATTTGTGTAGCAGTGACATATCACAGAAGTCTGGATCCAAAACATCGTTGCTCTAGCTCTTATAGTCTTTGAGCACTAGGCGCTAACAGGGACGGACAGACGGACAGACGGACGGACGGACAGACGGACAGACAGACATGGCTCAATCGACTCGGCTATTGATGCTGATCAAGAATATATATACTTTATGGGGTCGGAAACGATTCCTTACACACATCCACTTTTACCACAAATCTAATATACCCCAATACTCATTTTGAGTATCGGGTATAAAAACTATATTTTATGAGATTCTGAACAAGTACAGAAAGGACGACTGGAACATTCTATCAACAGATGCCTCAGTTACAGAAAGTACATGTGGCATAGGAATAGTAGAATGGCCTAGTGGAAATATCCACAAGTACAAAATAGACGAGGGGAACGTTGTGAGTTGCTGCGGACACCGCAACTCTACAGTTATACCCGATACTAAGTCAGTATGGCTCTCCGGCAGACGCCGCTAATATTGAACGACACGACAAAGAGTGCGTACGAGAGAGACAGAAAATCAGTCTGAGCGTGACGTCGGGGGCTGCGTAGCCAGTGCAAATTGATTTGTTCCTTTTGGCTATAAAAATGATCTGATCTGATCCAGATTCAGCAATCTGATAGATATGATCATTATCTATGATTCTGCGTTTTTAGTTTTCTCGTATCCTCAATATTGTGGATGCAACAGATTTTCGTCCTTTGTGGGGGCGGAAGGGGGTGGGGCGAAATTTTGAGATATAAGTTTTAAAGTGCGATCTAACAGGAGTGCGGATACCAAATTTGGTTACTCTAGCCTTAATAGTCTCTGAGATTTGTGAATATCCCCAGATTTTCCTCCTTTGCGGGGGCGGAAGGGGTGTGGCGAAATTTTGAAACAAACTCGTCTCGGTCCGATATATTAGGAGTGTGGATACCAAATTTGGTTGCTCTAGCTTTTATAGTCTCTGAGATATAGGCGCTAATGTTTTACTCTAAGCAAAGCCGGCTATGCTACGTGTGTGTTAGAGAGAGTCAGGGCGAGAAAAAATGAAATTGTTTTCTTGATGCTGGCTATAATAATAATACGATCTTATTCAAATTCTGCAGTCTAAAAGATATGGTCATTCTCTACGATTCTGCGTTTTTGGTTTTCTCGTATCTTTAAAATTGTGGATGCCACAGATTTTCGTCCTTTGTGAGGGCGGAAGTGGGCGGGGCGAAGTTTTGAAATATTTGTGTAGCAGTGACATATCACAGAAGTCTGGATCCAAAACATCGTTGCTCTAGCTCTTATAGTCTTTGAGCACTAGGCGCTAACAGGGACAGACAGACGGACAGACGGACGGACGGACAGACGGACAGACAGACATGGCTCAATCGACTCGGCTATTGATGCTGATCAAGAATATATATACTTTATGGGGTCGGAAACGATTCCTTACACACATCCACTTTTACCACAAATCTAATATACCCCAATACTCATTTTGAGTATCGGGTATAAAAACTATATTTTATGAGATTCTGAACAAGTACAGAAAGGACGACTGGAACATTCTATCAACAGATGCCTCAGTTACAGAAAGTACATGTGGCATAGGAATAGTAGAATGGCCTAGTGGAAATATCCACAAGTACA
The DNA here is from genome assembly GCF_003369915.1 of Drosophila miranda. NCBI lineage: Eukaryota > Metazoa > Arthropoda > Insecta > Diptera > Drosophilidae > Drosophila > Drosophila miranda. Next base: position 38,804 of record NW_022881615.1, read on the forward strand.
AAATAGACGAGGGGGAACGTTGTGAGTTGCTGCGGACACCGCAACTCTACAGTTATACCCGATACTAAGTCAGTATGGCTCTCCGGCAGACGCCGCTAATATTGAACGACACGACAAAGAGTGCGTACGAGAGAGACAGAAAATCAGTCTGAGCGTGACGTCGGGGCTGCGTAGCCAGTGCAAATTGATTTGTTCCTTTTGGCTATAAAAATGATCTGATCTGATCCAGATTCAGCAATCTGATAGATATGATCATTATCTATGATTCTGCGTTTTTAGTTTTCTCGTATCCTCAATATTGTGGATGCAACAGATTTTCGTCCTTTGTGGGGGCGGAAGGGGGTGGGGCGAAATTTTGAGATATAAGTTTTAAAGTGCGATCTAACAGAAGTGCGGATACCAAATTTGGTTACTCTAGCCTTAATAGTCTCTGAGATTTGTGAATATCCCCAGATTTTCCTCCTTTGCGGGGCGGAAGGGGGTGTGGCGAAATTTTGAAACAAACTCGTCTCGGTCCGATATATTAGGAGTGTGGATACCAAATTTGGTTGCTCTAGCTTTTATAGTCTCTGAGATCTAGGCGCTAATGTTTTACTCTAAGCAAAGCCGGCTATGCTACGTGTGTGTTAGAGAGAGTCAGGGCGAGAAAAAATGAAATTGTTTTCTTGATGCTGGCTATAATAATAATACGATCTTATTCAAATTCTGCAGTCTAAAAGATATGGTTATTCTCTACGATTCTGCGTTTTTGGTTTTCTCATATCTTTAAAATTGTGGATGCCACAGATTTTCGTCCTTTGTGAGGGCGGAAGTGGGCGGGCGAAGTTTTGAAATATTTGTGTAGCAGTGACATATCACAGAAGTCTGGATCCAAAACATCGTTGCTCTAGCTCTTATAGTCTTTGAGCACTATGCGCTAACAGGGACGGACAGACGGACAGACGGACGGACGGACAGACGGACAGACAGACATGGCTCAATCGACTCGGCTATTGATGCTGATCAAGAATATATATACTTTATGGGGTCGGAAACGATTCCTTACACACATCCACTTTTACCACAAATCTAATATACCCCAATACTAATTTTGAGTATCGGGTATAAAAACTATATTTTATGAGATTCTGAACAAGTACAGAAAGGACGACTGGAACATTCTATCAACAGATGCCTCAGTTACAGAAAGTACATGTGGCATAGGAATAGTAGAATGGCCTAGTGGAAATATCCACAAGTACAAAATAGACGAGGGGGAACGTTGTGAGTTGCTGAGGACACCGCAACTCTACAGTTATACCCGATACTAAGTCAGTATGGCTCTCCGGCAGACGCCGCTAATATTGAACGACACGACAAAGAGTGCGTACGAGAGAGACAGAAAATCAGTCTGAGCGTGACGTCGGGGCTGCGTAGCCAGTGCAAATTGATTTGTTCCTTTTGGCTATAAAAATGATCTGATCTGATCCAGATTCAGCAATCTGATAGATATGATCATTATCTATGATTCTGCGTTTTTAGTTTTCTCGTATCCTCAATATTGTGGATGCAACAGATTTTCGTCCTTTGTGGGGCGGAAGGGGTGGGGCGAAATTTTGAGATATAAGTTTTAAAGTGCGATCTAACAGGAGTGCGGATACCAAATTTGGTTACTCTAGCCTTAATAGTCTCTGAGATTTGTGAATATCCCCAGATTTTCCTCCTTTGCGGGGCGGAAGGGGGTGTGGCGAAATTTTGAAACAAACTCGTCTCGGTCCGATATATTAGGAGTGTGGATACCAAATTTGGTTGCTCTAGCTTTTATAGTCTCTGAGATCTAGGCGCTAATGTTTTACTCTAAGCAAAGCCGGCTATGCTACGTGTGTGTTAGAGAGAGTCAGGGCGAGAAAAAATGAAATTGTTTTCTTGATGCTGGCTATAATAATAATACGATCTTATTCAAATTCTGCAGTCTAAAAGATATGGTCATTCTCTACGATTCTGCGTTTTTGGTTTTCTCTTATCTTTAAAATTGTGGATGCCACAGATTTTCGTCCTTTGTGAGGCGGAAGTGGCGGGGCGAAGTTTTGAAATATTTGTGTAGCAGTGACATATCACAGAAGTCTGGATCCAAAACATCGTTGCTCTAGCTCTTATAGTCTTTGAGCACTAGGCGCTAACAGGGACGGACAGACGGACAGACGGACGGACGGACAGACGGACAGACAGACATGGCTCAATCGACTCGGCTATTGATGCTGATCAAGAATATATATACTTTATGGGTCGGAAACGATTCCTTACACACATCCACTTTTACCACAAATCTAATATACCCCAATACTCATTTTGAGTATCGGGTATAAAAACTATATTTTATGAGATTCTGAACAAGTACAGAAAGGACGACTGGAACATTCTATCAACAGATGCCTCAGTTACAGAAAGTACATGTGCATAGGAATAGTAGAATGGCCTAGTGGAAATATCCACAAGTACAAAATAGACGAGGGGAACGTTGTGAGTTGCTGCGGACACCGCAACTCTACAGTTATACCCGATACTAAGTCAGTATGGCTCTCCGGCAGACGCCGCTAATATTGAACGACACGACAAAGAGTGCGTACGAGAGAGACAGAAAATCAGTCTGAGCGTGACGTCGGGGGCTGCGTAGCCAGTGCAAATTGATTTGTTCCTTTTGGCTATAAAAATGATCTGATCTGATCCAGATTCAGCAATCTGATAGATATGATCATTATCTATGATTCTGCGTTTTAGTTTTCTCGTATCCTCAATATTGTGGATGCAACAGATTTTCGTCCTTTGTGGGGCGGAAGGGGGTGGGGCGAAATTTTGAGATATAAGTTTTAAAGTGCGATCTAACAGAAGTGCGGATACCAAATTTGGTTACTCTAGCCTTAATAGTCTCTGAGATTTGTGAATATCCCCAGATTTTCCTCCTTTGCGGGGGCGGAAGGGGTGTGGCGAAATTTTGAAACAAACTCGTCTCGGTCCGATATATTAGGAGTGTGGATACCAAATTTGGTTGCTCTAGCTTTTATAGTCTCTGAGATCTAGGCGCTAATGTTTTACTCTAAGCAAAGCCGGCTATGCTACGTGTGTGTTAGAGAGAGTCAGGGCGAGAAAAAATGAAATTGTTTTCTTGATGCTGGCTATAATAATAATACGATCTTATTCAAATTCTGCAGTCTAAAAGATATGGTCATTCTCTACGATTCTGCGTTTTTGGTTTTCTCGTATCTTTAAAATTGTGGATGCCACAGATTTTCGTCCTTTGTGAGGGCGGAAGTGGCGGGGCGAAGTTTTGAAATATTTGTGTAGCAGTGACATATCACAGAAGTCTGGATCCAAAACATCGTTGCTCTAGCTCTTATAGTCTTTGAGCACTAGCGCTAACAGGGACGGACAGACGGACAGACGGACGGACGGACAGACGGACAGACAGACATGGCTCAATCGACTCGGCTATTGATGCTGATCAAGAATATATATACTTTATGGGTCGGAAACGATTCCTTACACACATCCACTTTTACCACAAATCTAATATACCCCAATACTCATTTTGAGTATCGGGTATAAAAACTATATTTTATGAGATTCTGAACAAGTACAGAAAGGACGACTGGAACATTCTATCAACAGATGCCTCAGTTACAGAAAGTACATGTGGCATAGGAATAGTAGAATGGCCTAGTGGAAATATCCACAAGTACAAAATAGACGAGGGGAACGTTGTGAGTTGCTGCGGACACCGCAACTCTACAGTTATACCCGATACTAAGTCAGTATGGCTCTCCGGCAGACGCCGCTAATATTGAACGACACGACAAAGAGTGCGTACGAGAGAGACAGAAAATCAGTCTGAGCGTGACGTCGGGGCTGCGTAGCCAGTGCAAATTGATTTGTTCCTTTTGGCTATAAAAATGATCTGATCTGATCCAGATTCAGCAATCTGATAGATATGATCATTATCTATGATTCTGCGTTTTTAGTTTTCTCGTATCCTCAATATTGTGGATGCAACAGATTTTCGTCCTTTGTGGGGGCGGAAGGGGTGGGGCGAAATTTTGAGATATAAGTTTTAAAGTGAGATCTAACAGGAGTGCGGATACCAAATTTGGTTACTCTAGCCTTAATAGTCTCTGAGATTTGTGAATATCCCAGATTTTCCTCCTTTGCGGGGGCGGAAGGGGTGTGGCGAAATTTTGAAACAAACTCGTCTCGGTCCGATATATTAGGAGTGTGGATACCAAATTTGGTTGCTCTAGCTTTTATAGTCTCTGAGATCTAGGCGCTAATGTTTTACTCTAAGCAAAGCCGGCTATGCTACGTGTGTGTTAGAGAGAGTCAGGGCGAGAAAAAATTAAATTGTTTTCTTGATGCTGGCTATAATAATAATACGATCTTATTCAAATTCTGCAGTCTAAAAGATATGGTCATTCTCTACGATTCTGCGTTTTTGGTTTTCTCGTATCTTTAAAATTGTGGATGCCACAGATTTTCGTCCTTTGTGAGGCGGAAGTGGGCGGGGCGAAGTTTTGAAATATTTTGTAGCAGTGACATATCACAGAAGTCTGGATCCAAAACATCGTTGCTCTAGCTCTTATAGTCTTTGAGCACTAGGCGCTAATAGGGACGGACAGACGGACAGACGGACGGACGGACAGACGGACAGACAGACATGGCTCAATCGACTCGGCTATTGATGCTGATCAAGAATATATATACTTTATGGGTCGGAAACGATTCCTTCTGGACGTTACACACATCCACTTTTACCACAAATCTAATATACCCCAATACTCATTTTGAGTATCGGGTATAAAAACTATATTTTATGAGATTCTGAACAAGTACAGAAAGGACGACTGGAACATTCTATCAACAGATGCCTCAGTTACAGAAAGTACATGTGGCATAGGAATAGTAGAATGGCCTAGTGGAAATATCCACAAGTACAAAATAGACGAGGGGAACGTTGTGAGTTGCTGCGGACACCGCAACTCTACAGTTATACCCGATACTAAGTCAGTATGGCTCTCCGGCAGACGCCGCTAATATTGAACGACACGACAAAGAGTGCGTACGAGAGAGACAGAAAATCAGTCTGAGCGTGACGTCGGGGCTGCGTAGCCAGTGCAAATTGATTTGTTCCTTTTGGCTATAAAAATGATCTGATCTGATCCATATTCAGCAATCTGATAGATATGATCATTATCTATGATTCTGCGTTTTTAGTTTTCTCGTATCCTCAATATTGTGGATGCAACAGATTTTCGTCCTTTGTGGGGCGGAAGGGTGGGGAGAAATTTTGAGATATAAGTTTTAAAGTGAGATTCTAACAGGAGTGCGGATACCAAATTTGGTTACTCTAGCCTTAATAGTCTCTGAGATTTGTGAATATCCCAGATTTTCCTCCTTTGCGGGGCGGAAGGGGGTGTGGCGAAATTTGAAACAAACTCGTCTCGGTCCGATATATTAGGAGTGTGGATACCAAATTTGGTTGCTCTAGCTTTTATAGTCTCTGAGATCTAGGCGCTAATGTTTTACTCTAAGCAAAGCCGCTATGCTACGTGTGTGTTAGAGAGAGTCAGGGCGAGAAAAAATGAAAATTGTTTTCTTGATGCTGGCTATAATAATAATACGATCTTATTCAAATTCTGCAGTCTAAAAGATATGGTCATTCTCTACGATTCTGCGTTTTTTGGTTTTCTCGTATCTTTAAAATTGTGATGCCACAGATTTTCGTCCTTTGTGAGGTCGGAAGTGGCGGGCGAAGTTTTGAAATATTTTTGTAGCAGTGACATATCACAGAAGTCTGGATCCAAAACATCGTTGCTCTAGCTCTTATAGTCTTTGAGCACTAGGCGCTAATAGTGACGGACAGACGGACAGACGACGGACGGACAGACGGACAGACAGACATGGCTCAATCGACTCGGCTATTGATGCTGATCAGAAATATATACTTTATGGGGTCGAAACGATTCCTTCTGGACGTTACACACATCCCACTTTTACCACAAATCTAATATACCCCAATACTCATTTTGAGTATCGGTATAAAAACTATATTTTATGAGATTCTGAACAAGTACAGAAAGGACGACTGGAACATTCTATCAACAGATGCCTCAGTTACAGAAAGTACATGTGGCATAGGAATAGTAGAATGGCCTAGTGGAAATATCCACAAGTACAAAATAGACGAGGGGGAACGTTGTGAGTTGCTGCGGACACCGCAACTCTACAGTTATACGCCGATACTAAGTCAGTATGGCTCTCCGGCAGACGCCGCTAATATTGAACGACACGACAAAGAGTGCGTACGAGAGAGACAGAAAATCAGTCTGAGCGTGA
>NW_022881616.1:0-48009 GCF_003369915.1 Drosophila miranda
GGGAGCAGAAGTCCTCGAAGCTCTACAACGGATCAAGAACGGCAAAGCACCAGGACTGATGGGTCCCAAATGCCAAGAATACGACTTAAATTGAAAAGTTGTCCAGTGTCGTTCGCCCAAATACGAATACGAGAAAATGTGCGCGTGTGTCTGTATTTTTTGCTTTTTGAACTTATGATTAGATATAGAATACTCTACAACACCGACTCCAAAATAAGGGCCGCTTATGGTTCCAGAGAGAGGCTGCTCAGAGTAACGCTGTCGCTGCAGAGACAAAGTCAGTATAATTAGTAGAAACATTAGATGATAATGGGTGAGAGCTTACCCCGCAGATGCCTGGGCCTGAGGATTGGACACCTTGACCTTGTAGTTGCCGGAGGCATACAGTACACGGCCACATCCACACCCGTGACCTTGGTGTCCAGCACATTGGCCACTAGCACCATGGTCGGCTGTCCACTCAGCGATCGCTTGATGGCCAGCACATTGTCACCCACATTGGCATACCTTGTGGAACCAAGCTGGCAGGGTCTCCAGCTGACGCAACTGCACCAATTGCTTCTACAGGCTCAGGTGGCTAGTAGTGGAGGCGTTCTCCGTCTTGTCGTTGATAGTCAAGTAGTTGGGGTTTATCGGCAGCCAGGTGCTTCTGTTGGTGGAGAAACCGGCGTTCGCCTCTTCGCTCCACTGGAAGGGCGTTCTGCCCGGGTCGCGTGTGAATTCCTCGTAGATATCCGCGTTGGAGTTGCAGGCCGACGGATCGCGCGTGTCCTCCAGCTGATGTCGAGGTCTGTCATGCCCAGCTCCTCGCCCTGGTAGGTGATACTCACGCCAGGAAGGAACATCTGCAGCATGTTCATTAGGTCAATCCGATCCTCGCCATATCGACTGCCCACGCGACGCTGATCGTGGTTTCCCATCTTAAAGAAAATGCAGCATTCAGAAGCTTGCGGATCTTGAAGCGTGTTCGAGCACTTACCACCCAGTTAGCCGTCTTTCCGGCGGGTATTTGTCCCAGCCAACTCTTGATAATCTTCACAAATCCGCCTGCAGTGAGATCAGTATTGTTCTTATCCCCATTTCCCCACAATGAATTGGAAGTTGAATGGAATCTCAGCTCCTTTTGCTGTTCGATTGCCGTAAAACTGCATTACGTAGTCCAGCTCAGAGTAGGTCTCCACCATAATGACGAGCGTGTCTCCACCATGGACGCGCTGGTAATCGTCCAGGAATGTCTTCCACTGAAAGACCATCTCTACCGTCTCGCGCAGATCCTGCGTGTGAATCTGCTTCAAGTAGGCCGAATTATCAGGATCATCTGTGTAGCCGCTCAGCGGCTCGTCTGGATAGCGTCCATTGGCATCGGGCAGTGACTCAAAGCCAGGGGTCACCAGTCACCAGGGGACGTCATCTATGCGGAAACCGGCAACGCCCCGATCCAGCCAGTAGGTCAGCACACGCTTCATTTGTGCCACCACCAGGGGATTGCGGTAGTTCAGATCGGGCTGCTGCACGGCGAACTGGTCAAGGTAGTACTGTTGCCGCTCCTCGTTCCACTCCCACGCACTGCCACGGAAATCCTGTAGCCAGTTAGAGGGCGGCTCTCGCTGCCCAGTGGTGGAGTTGACATAGCCATCGTGCCACATGTAGTAGTCCTCGTAGCCCTTCTCCCTCTTGACTGACTTCTTGAACCAGTCGTTCTCGTCACTCGAATGATTCGGGACAAAGTCAAAGATGGCCTCAGCTACAAGCTTGTCGAAATCGTCCAGTGTGCCATATTCTGGCTGGATGTCGAAGAAAACGGAGATATCGTAGCCAAAGTCTCCCATTGTGAGGTGAAAATGGGTGACAGCCAAGTGCCGTGACTCCGATCTCCTTAAGGTAGTCCAGTTTCTATATGATGCCCTGCAGATCACCAACGCCATCACCATCAGAGTCCTTATAGGATCGTGGATAGATCTGATAGAACTGGGCAACCTGCCACCAGTCCCGCGTCTCCTCCGTTCATGCCGTCGCCCTCTCTTGGTACGAATCAAGGCTGAGATCTATGGCAGCAGCGTCGCCGGCCGCGCAGTACAGCCCCAAGAGGAGAATAGTTACCAATAAGTTGTGTAGAAACGTCATGGCTGACTGAGAGGCCCCAATACTGGAGTCCCCTTTTATAGCACGTCTCTAAAGTGATCTGGTGATAAGCTTGAGTTCTCGTATGAGTGTTTTTTTATACCCGATACTCAAAATGAGTATTGGGGTATATTAGATTTGTGGTAAAAGTGGATGTGTGTAACGTCCAGAAGGAATCGTTTCCGACCCCATAAAGTATATATATTCTTGATCAGCATCAATAGCCGAGTCGATTGAGCCCTGTCTGTCTGTCCGTCTGTCCGTCCGTCCGTCTGACCGTCTGTCCGTCTGTCCTTCCCTTCAGCGCCTAGTGCTCAAAGACTATAAGAGCGAGAGCAACGATGTTTTGGATCCAGACTTCTGTGATATGTCACTCATACAAGAATATTTCAAAACTTTGCCCCGCCCACTTCCGCCCCCAAAAAGGACGAAAATCTGGGGCATCCACAAATCTCAGAGACTATTAAGGCTAGAGTAACCAAATTTGGTATCCGCACTTCTGTTAGATCTCACTATAAAACGTATATCTCAAAATTTCGCCCCACCCCCTTCCGCCCACACAAAGGACGAAAATCTGTTGCATCCACAAGAAATCAATTTGCAGTGGCTACGCAGCGCCCGACGTCACGCTCAGACTGATTTTCTGTCTCTCTCGCACGCACTCTTTGTCGTGTCGTTTAATATTAGCGGCGTCTGCCGGAGAGCCATACTGACTTAGTATCGGGTATAAATGTAGAGTTGCGGTGTCCGCAGCAACTCACAACGTTCCCCCTCGTTTTATTTTGAGTGCTTAATTAATCGTCAGCTGATGGAATCACGTGTGGAAATTTACCGGTGGGTGAGATAGAGCTCCACTTGAGCCAACCAGAGATAAATACCGAGCACCGGCAGCTGACGAATCTCTCCGTTGGTGGCATAAGCAAAGTACGAAGAGGTTGATTGAAGTACAAGTGAATCCTTGGGTTGCAATTGAACAGGGGTGGAATTGATGAGATCGCTGCCACAGAAAAGTATTTTATCAGTCCTGTAATTAGTAATTTCAAAGGAATAACTTTGGGCAAATCTGAGAAGCTCTGCTGCAGGTTGACGGTCTCCACTCCATCGCGATGCATCGTAGATATTCAGCACAGTCACGAATGTGACGTCATTTTTGAGATATCTGCAAAGACCTTTCATTACTATTAAGCCAAATTGGTGAAGGAGTTTTCTCACCTTTTCACGCCCAAAACAGCGCCACTTAGGGCCTTCACGTCAGTGTCTCCCCGCTGCATGGTATTCGCCTGCTTTCTCAGCTTCCAAAGCTGTTTGTAGACATTCAGGTGGCTCAGAGGCTGGGTCTCTTCCAGATTCACGTTGATCTGCCTGTAATCCTCTCCAATGGGGAGCCACGTCTTGCTGGCATTACTAAATCCCGCATCAGTGGCATCGCTCCATTGGAAGGGAGTACGTTCCGGATCGCGTGAGAACTGCTCGTAGATGCTTGGGTTGGTGTTGCAGGCGGAGGGATCGACAGTGTCCTTCCAGGAGATCCACACGTCTGCCATCCCCAGCTCTTCGCCCTGGTAGGTCACACTGGCTCCGGGCAGAGCGGCAATCAGTATATTCAGCATGTCTATGCGATCGCTGCCCAGACGGGAGCCCACTCGCGCATGGTTGCCCAGCTGGTAACACAAAACGGATTAAGGACTATTGGTACCGTAAAACAGGGACGTCAACTCACCACCCAATTCGCCGTACGTCCTTTAAGCATATGTTGGAGCCACTTCTTCACGGTGCTGGCATATTCCCCGGCATTGGATGAGTTCGTCGGCTCACTTATCAGCAGAAAGTTGAACGGCAGCTGAGCGCCCTCGGCCGTGGCATTGCGAGTAGACGAGGTCAATCGTCTCGGGTTGATCGACGGTGTAGATGTGCTGCAGATAGCCGTAGTCTTCGGGATCATTATCCCAGTCATTGCGAGGCTCATCGCGGTACTGATTCTGTGAATCGGGCGCCATCTCAAATACATGTGGCACTGCGCCGATGCGAAAGCCGGAGCCGCCCTTGGCCAGCCAAAAGCGTAGTACATTCTGAAAAGGATCCAAAGTTTATAAGAAAATCTGCTAGCTTACGATATCAACTCACATTCATGGCCTCCCGCACTTTGAGATTGCGATAGTTAAGATCCGGCTGCTTCTTCACAAACTGATGTAAATAGTACTCCTGTCGGCCCTCGTGCCACTGCCAGGCGGAACCACGGAATACACTGATCCAGTTGCTCGGGGGATGGGAGTGCCGTTCACCATGCGCCCGGGATGCCACACGTAGAAGTCCTTGAATTCTGGATCCCCGGCCGCAGAGCGCTTAAACCACTCGCATTCGTCGCTCGAGTGGTTGGGCACGAAGTCGAGAATTATTTTGATGTTCAGCTGCTGGGCCACCTTCATCAAATTCTCGAAATCTGCCATGGTCCCAAAGATGGAAGCTATCTCCGTAAAGTTGGCAGTGTCATAGCCAAAATCGGCCATAGGCGAGGTGAAGATCGGGGACAGCCAGGTGGCCGTAATGGCCACCTCCTTGAGGTACGACAACCTCTCCGAGATGCCTGCGCAATTGCAATCGCATTATTAGCAGCCCTCTCTTCAACACTATATTCTCACCATTCAGATCGCCCACGCCGTCGCCGTTGCTGTCTTTAAATGACCTTGGATAGATTTGATAAAAGGCCCCGGTCTGCCACCACTTCAGCTCCGCTGCCTGCTCCTCGATGTCCACGAAATTCGCGTGGTAATTGGGAAAGGGCTGGCCTGCACCACAGCTAGAAGCTGCAACAGCACCAGAGTCACAGGGACCGAGCGGTGTTTAATCATCATTGATGGACTGCCTTATAAAAGATTTGCTAATATGTATTACTAGAACAACAACTGATCAAAGAAAAGCAGCAACTGGTGGATCGCATCGAGTGCGAAACATATTTATAGGAAATATAATTATGTAAAAAGGGAGAGAGCGCTTGACGTGCGGTCAGCGAGAGAGCATAGTACAGTGCAATCTCCCTAGAGCATACAATTTGCTGCGCACTCAGACTACTGTGGAAATAGCTGAGTCAGTAACTGGATCACATTGTCCTTGTAAATGACGAAAGCATATTTTGCTAACCCAGTGTACACTCCTTCGAGTGTGCACTGTACTTGAATATTTTTAAACTGCGCAGCAGAGCAATAGAAGGAAAACGATGCAAAAAGAGAGATGCCGAGAGCCCATTGCACACACTGCGTGACAAAAAGCTGTTTATCGGTGTCTGAGATTCTCGTCATACCATTTTACAAATAAATTGATGTGTTATGATGTTTAGTAAATATACTCTAGATTTGTATACTATGTGTACTGCGTATAAGTGGGGACTTGTTATTATTGCCTGCATTAGTATTTTAATGCAGAGCGTCGACTGCGAGCTAAAGCCTAAGTCTCGGTGCGCATACAAATCACACTAGCTGTATTCGTACGATTCCTGAACTGTACTTATTTTCCCTTTTGCTTATTCATCCTTTTTCATACTGTACATATGTACATAAGTATGACAAGGGCATACTGGAACTTGGCGGGCAGACCACCGAACACCTGGGTCAGATCCACATTCTCGATGGAGTTGAAAATGTTGAACAGCGAAATGTAGACGTAGTTGCCGCTCAGGTAACTGAAATTTGGAACTTATGATGATGAGGTCAGGACTCACCGCTTAACGGCCAGGACGTAGTTGCTGACTGCCTTGATCTCGGCAGAGCCCTCCTCGATGGTGGGCTCCTTGCGGAGCTGCTGCAGCCGCTTGAAGATGTTTAGGTGGCTGAGAGAGACTTCGCGCTCTGTCTTCACGTTACGCTCACGTCTTCAACTTCGCTAATATAGCAAAACCTATGACACTCAAATTAAAGAAACGAGCAGTCATAGACCCAACAGAGGAAAAATACGTCGAGACCTTCGAAAAATTGAAAGTACTTATCACCTCAGACCCCATCCTCGCATTCCCAGATTTCAACAGAATGTTCACGGTAACAACCGATGCAAGTAACATTGCATTGTTGTCGCAAGACCACAAACCAATCTGCTATGCAAGTAGAACCTTAAACGAACACGAAATCAATTATTCAGCAATAGAAAAGGAATTACTAGCTATAGTTTGGGCAACTAAGTATTTCAGATCATACCTGTTTGGTAGAACGTTTGAGATATTGAGTGATCGCAAACCCTTGATTTGGTTGAATAACCTCAAGGAACCAAATATGAAGCTACAACGATGGAAGATCAAATTAAATGAATTTGCTTTCAAAATAAAATATTTACCCGGAAAGGAGAACCATGTAGCCGATGCGCTATCAAGAGTAAAGATTAACGAAAACCTACTCGGGGAAACCATTAATAGTGATTGTGCAACGGTCCGTAGCGCGCAAGAAGATAATACAAATTATATTCTACTTACAGAGAGACCAATCAATTACTATAATAGGCAAATAGAACTGATTAAAGGTAATGAGGATAAGGTAGAAACATCCCACTTTTTCCACAAGATACTGATAAAAATCACATATACCGAAATGACAGAATCATTAGCAAAAGATATAATAAAGGAATATGTGTGTACCAAAAAGAGTGCACTATATTTCCATAACGAAGTAGACTTCCCACTGTTCCAAAGGGCATTCCTGGAGATAATCAGTCCAAATCACACCACTAAACTGATTAAATCCAGTACCAAACTCATAAATATTCCGAACTACTCCGAATTCAAAGAACAAATATTGAAGAATCATAAAGAGCTACTTCACCCAGGTATCGAAAAGACCACTAATTGGTTTAAAGGAAAATTCTACTACCCCGATTATCAAAAGTTAATCCAAAATATTATCAATGAATGTCCTACGTGCAACGTTGCTAAAACAGAGCATCGTAACACCAATCTAACCTTCGAAATCACCCCTGAAATACAAAATATCAGAGAAAAGTATGTCATGGATTTCTATTTGGTAGGCAATCAACAATTCCTATCATGCATTGATGTATATTCTAAATTCGCTACCCTTGTAGAAGTTAAGAGTCGTGACTGGTTAGAAACCAAGAGAGCCATCGTAAAAGTCTTAAACGAAATGGGCAAGCCACAGGGAATTAAAGCCGACAAAGATTCAGCCTTTATGTGCGCAGCATTGCAAGCATGGTTGAATGCGGAAAATGTGAAAATCGAAATCACTACCAGTAAAAACGGAGTTTCTGATGTAGAACGACTACATAAAACGATCAATGAAAAATGAAGAATCATTTCAAGTGAGGATAACATAGAAAACAAGTTCACCAAATTCGAGTTAATTCTATACACTTATAACCATAAAACGGTTCATAATACTACAAAAAGATCCACGCTGATATCTTCCTGTACGCCGGACTACCAGATTATAACACCCAACTGAATAAAGTTAGGAAGATCAATCATTTGAATAACGATAGAATCGACTTTGAAGTAGACACACGCTACAAGAATGCACCCTAGTTAAAACAAAAACAACCAACCCGTTGAAAAGAACAGGGGAAATTAGGCAGGTAGACGAAAAGCACTTTGAAGAGAAAAATAGAGGGAGGAAAATCACCCACTATAAAACGAAATTCAAAAGAAAGAAAAAATCTAATAAAAGTAAATACGATAATTGCAGAGTACCCGAAGAGAGTACTGGGAATCCGGAGCTACAACATGATTAAGATTATAATCTTACTAATGTTCACCGTCCTACAGTCTTCGGGACAGAATATAGAGATAGATCCCATCAACTCAAGGAATGGATATCTCATATTCAAAACAAATACCATTAACATACCCATTAATTATGAATACCATTATCTAACAATTAATATAACAAGAACAGATGAAACATATCAGAGTTTACTAGAACAGGCAACCCAATTTAATAACGTAATCCAAGTTCAATATTTAATCGAGAAATTGCAACGTGAATTCAACGGCATCAAAATAGCCAAAAGAAACAAAAGAGGCCTTATAAATGCAGTAGGCACAGTATATAAATATCTATTTGGAACATTAGATCAAGATGATAAAGTCGAATTAGAAGGGAAAATAAACAATCTGGCTAGCCACAGTGTTCAAGCTAACGAATTAAACTTAGTAATTCAAGCAGTAAATTCTGGCATAGAAGTTGTCAATAAATTAACAAGGATAATGATAGAAATAAGCAACTAGAGATATTAATATTTAACCTTCAACCTTTTACAGAGTACATAGAGGATATTGAATTAGGCATGCAGCTAACAAGATTAGGGATCTTTAATCCAAAATTATTGAGGCAGGATTACCTGAAACACATCGATTCAGAGAAATTATTAAATATCAAAACATCTACCTGGTTGAAAACAGACACTAACGAAATACTAATAATTTCCAACATCCACGAGAGATCAGAAATATTCCTATACTTAAAATTGTCCCATATCGAGATGAAGATAATAACATCCTCACTGACCTAACGCAAAACAATTATTACGTTCTAGAAAACGAGGTATATGAAAAAGAATCAAAACGAAAAATAAATGACGAATGTATTTCAGGAATAGTCAAACAAGTAGAAACAAAATGTCCATACACCAAAGCACACTAAAACTTTCAAATAAGTTTCATAGAACCCAATATATTGTTAACTTGGAAATTACCAAAAACCATATTAAACCAAGATTGCCTAAACCAAGAAATAAAAGTAGAAGGTAACGCATTAATAAAAATACATAATTGCAGTATACAGTTAAATGAATTCTTAATATCCAACTCCATACCAGAATTTGCACAAAGCATCTACATCAACAATAACGTAACAAAAATTAAACCATTGTCTTATTTGCAAACCAAAGAAATCGTAATAGAAAATACGCGATTAAATAATGTATTACATGTAAGCTTAATACTACTATTTGTCATACTCATAATAGGATTAAGCTACAAATTGTTTAATCTAAGTAAAAGCAATAAGCCTAAAACCGACCCGCACATAGAAACACCCTTAGACGAAGACGAGGAATCCCCAGCAGGCACAGTTTTAGACGCACCTGAACTATATCCAAGGATAATCGCCTGAGGACAGGCTTAAATCTAACAATGGGGGAGTGACATATCTATAGTCCATGCTCCGCATACCCTTGTCTATGTCTATTACCCTGCAACCCAATTACCCACAATACTATAAACAATACGACACCCTCAGCTTCGAACCCTCATAAACAATCTCACGCTCGAAATAGACCACGCGTAGCCGATTGCAGGCAATGTAAACAAACACCCTAAACTGGAAGTTGAACATAAAACAATAGATGCCGCACTAGAATCCAGCCGCACTAGAATCCAGCCGCACCAGAATCCCGCCACTCTTCAGAGATCAATTACTAATCGATTCTCAAGAATCACACCATCCTAGCTGACCAATCAGAGGCCCTATTCTCAGCCACCCCCAAGTAATGCAACACCGATCATACGCAGCGGAAGCCTTTCATCAAAAGCCGCCTTTCCCACATATCGATCGAGTCACGAACTCCATCTCCGAAGCCGAAGTCGAAGCCAACGCCTCGAATCCAAATCCGAATCCCAAACCGAGCATCATAATATAAATAGTCTGCATCTAAGAAGCCAACTCAGTTCTGTTCAAGACAAACGTCAATCGCGACACCGTCGGAGAATTCAACCAAAGTTAATTCCGTTCAAGACATCAGACCTCAGTCATCGTCGGGGAAATAACTAACCAATGTACGCTAAGTTTAAGTGAAAAAATAAAACCTTTTTTAAAACTTAAACTGAAGTGTCGCATATTTAACTATATATATATATCTATACCCTAATAATTTTCATGCTTTAAATAATGAATTTATAACTAAACTTATATGATAATTAGGATTAAGGAAATATTACCCACAAATTAGAACCTAAGTCAATTGTTGTGTTTCTACAACTGCAACGTAATGAATATTGAAATTGAAGTCTCCCATTATATTAAAATATGAATCGTTTTGAATTGAAATGAATCTTTAAAATCATAAAAATGGTCTGTCGAGTATCCGTGCCAGGATCTTATAAAATGTGGTAAATCTTAGTAAAGGATTCATCAAGGGACAATGCAAGAACTCGAACGCATTGTCATGGTAGGGTGGGTACAGAAGAGAGGGGCAATCAACACCTAGGTTCTCTCTAAATAGAAATGGTTCAGTAGGGCTTTTATTTGGCGTGTCGGCGCTATCAGTATTTCAGTTTACTTTGTTTTTGTATAATCACTTATAGTTTCCCGTAAAGTGCACTATTTAAATGTAGTGGAGTACGATAGTACAATTAGGTGAGGAAGAACCCCGACCATCCGGCGAGCTAGACCCGAGCCTAGCAAGAGTGCACACGACCAACCGTATTTGTACGCCGTCCTTAAGTTCAGTCATAGTCATCTGCTGATATCAAGGGCCTATATATCTGTTTACATATATATATATATTTAAACTCTGGTACACTACAAGTCCTGGCTAATCCATGCTTGTCAGCGTCGGTGAAGAGCAAGGATTGGTGGGATCATTCCAAGATCATTTATGGACTCAGACGGTGATGGCATCGGAGACTTGAATGGCATCACGAGCAAACTAGAATACCTCAAAGATCTGGGCGTGACTGCCGCCTGGCTGTCACCCATTTTCACCTCACCGATGGTGGACTTTGGCTACGACATTTCCGACTTCTTCGACATCCAGCCAGAGTACGGAACTCTGGACGACTTCCGAGCGTTGATCAAGAAAGCCGAAGAATTGGATCTGAAGATCATACTGGACTTTGTCCCAAACCACTCGAGTGACGAGAACGAGTGGTTCAAAAAGTCAGTGGCACGACGGAAAGGTGAATGCTGAGACGGGAAAGAGGGAACCGCCCTCCAACTGGGTACAGGCCTTCCGTGGCAGTGCCTGGGAGTGGATCGAGGAGCGGCAGCAGTACTACTTGCACCAGTTTGCGGATCACGGGGCCCGCCAGCGACGGCGTCTCCGCTAGATCCATCAAGACAGCCGTGGACAGCTGGCTTAATAACCTGCCCCCGAGTCGCACGGCCAACTGGGTGATCGGCAATCACGATCAGCGGCGGGCAGCCAGTCGCTATGGAGCGGCCAATGCGGACGCCATGAACATGCTGATGATGATCCTGCCGGGGCCAGCAGATGACCGATGGCGAGATCAGCTGGGAGGACGCACAGGATCCGGCTGCATGCAACTCCAATGCCGATATCCCTCCCGCACTCCCTTCCAGTGGACGAGCGGCACAAATGCGGGCTTTTCCACGGCCCAAAAGACCTGGCTTCCTCTGGCCCCGGACTACGCCACTGTAAATGTGGAGACGGGTCCTCGGCCGAGCGTTCGCATCTGAAGATCTACAAGACGCTGGTGGAGCTCAGGAAAACATCGACAACACTGCAGAAAGGATCAACGAAGTATGGTGTGCTCAAAGAGAATGTGTTCGTAGTGAAACGGTGAGGTAGTGATCCAAGGGGAGCCCTACCAGTTTAATGTAACGTTTTTCCTCTTTCAAGCTACCTCTCTGGCTCCGAGTCCATCGTTTATGTGGCCAATTTGGCCAGCAAGGGAATCACAATCTCAATCTGCTCATACGCATCCTGCAGTCCTCCAAAAAGGAGAAGTAAGAAAGTCTTGCCTACAGTAGTTTCTAAAACACGCTGACTCTCTCTCTCTCTCTTTCTCTTTTGTCAATCCCTTCAGCGCATTGTTCGAGGTGTATGAGCTGAGTCTGGCTGTGAGTTGTGAGTTGCAACTCTACAGTTATACCCGATACTAAGTCAGTATGGCTCTCCGGCAGACGCCGCTAATATTAAACGCCACGACAAAGAGTGCGTGCGAGAGAGACAGAAAATCAGTCTGAGCGTGACGTCGGGCGCTGCGTAGCCACTGCAAATTGATTTGTTCCTTTTGGCTATAAAAATTATCTGATCTGATCCAGATTCAGCTATCTGATAGATATGGTCATTATCTATGATTCTGCGTTTTTAGTTTTCTCGAATCTGCAATATTGTGGATGCAACAGATTTTCGTCCTTTGTGGGGCGGAAGGGGTGCGGCGAAATTTTGAGATATGCGTTTTATAGATACATCTTAAAGGAGTGTGTGTACCAAATTTGGTTACTCTAGCCTTAATAGTCTATGAGATTTGTGGATGCCTCAGATTTTCGTCCTTTGCGGGGGCGGAAGAGGGTGTGGCGAAATTTGGACACAAAATGGACAAGGTCCGATATCACAGGAGTGTGGATACCAAATTTGGTTGCTCTGGCTCTTATAGGTTCTGAGATCCTTGAACTCATATTTTGCAATTGGCAAAACCGACCATGAAACCTGTGTGTTAGAGAGAGACAGAGCAAGAAAGAATGAAATTGTTTTCTTTATTCTGGCTATAATAATTATACGATCTGGTTCAGATTTTGCACTCTGCGTTTTTTGTTTTCTCATATCGTCGAAATTGTGGATGCCACACATTTTCGCCCTTTGTGGGGCGGAAGTGGGCGGGGAAAAGTTTTGAAATATTCTTGTAGCAGTGACACATCACAGAAGTCTGGATCCAAAACATCGTTGCTCTCGCTCTTATAGTCTTTGAGCACTAGGCGCTGAAGGGACGGACAGACGGACGGACGGACAGACGGACAGACGGACGGACGGACAGACGGACAGACAGACATGGCCCAATCGACTCGGCTATTGATGCTGATCAAGAATATATATACTGTATGGGGTCGGAAACGATTCCTTCTGGACGTTACACACATCCACTTTTACCACAAATCTAATATACCCCAATAATCATTTTGAGTATCGGGTATAACAAACAAACCACTCCACCACACACACACACACACACACACACACATAAACTGCTAGGAGAGAGAGAGTTGAGCGTTTTCAAGTGCGGTTGTTCTGAATCACGGGCTCCTGATTTTCCGTTTTTAGCATCCGCGCTGCGCGTGTTACCTGGAAGAAAAGCTTTTGAGAGCAGGCTGCTGTCGCACCGGTACGTACTGCGTATAAAAGCCGGCCCACCGGCATCCCGCTCTGTTGCAGGGGCACAATCAGTGCACTCCAGGCAGCAGGGGAAGGGGGGTGAACCCTTGTTTTGGCGCCTTCCACTTGCACTTTCCACATTGTTGGTGGAGGGAAAAAAGGAATTTTCACTCAACTTTTCTTCTTTCTTCTTCTTCTCGTCCGGAGCTTCACACACAAAAGCTGATCGCGCCGCCAGACAGGTGATCGCGTAGAGTTGCCACACGGACGGTGTTGCCAGACAGCCCGATCGACCCAGGGCTGCCAGAGTGTTGGAGAGAGCTGGAGTTGCGCGCCAACGGAGGGAGATTTTAATTTCGAAATTCAAATTCTAAAGTAAACAATAGAAATGGAGGAGAATGAAAAGCTCGCCTTCAGGAAGGGTAGCATGCTCGCCCGATCGCCGGCACGCGAGCCATCTCCATCTCCAGCAGCAGCGGCGCAGAGTCGGGACCTTGACTCTAGGGAGACCCCCAAGAGGCTTCGGGACCCAGCCAGCCGGGAAGTTCCCAGAGGCAAACGCCGCCCAAGAAGAGCAAGGCCCACCAGGAGGCTACCTGCTTTGAGAACCTCTCGGAGCTGGGAAAAATCCTTGATGAGGTTCAGACCAGGATGATGGACAAAAATACGCGCCACATCAACATGGCCACCAGAGCACTGTTCGTGCGCATGAAGGAGCTGCACTCGAACATCATCGAATCGAGCCAAGAGGCTGCAGCGGGTAGAAGCGCGCTGCAGGAAGGCTCCGACGCCCAAGGCCTGTGCCCGAAATGCTCACAGAGCACGCGGAGCGCAGACAAGGAGCAGCAGACAACGACCGTCTGGAGGAAAGATGCCGCAGCGCAAACCGAACCGTGGCGTAAACTTAGCCAGCCATCCGTGGCCGAAGGTCCAATGGGGGAGCCGGGAACCCCACATACGCGCCCAAGGCAGCGAAAAGGAGCTATCGCAACCAAGAGGACCCTTAAAAAGAGGACCCCCGTTGCGGCCACACGGAGACGTGGCGACGACCAGCGCCATGAGGCAGCCCAAGAGCCCCGGAATCCCGGACAGCGAATGGAGCGTGGTGGCCAAGAGGCCGAGAGCAGCACGCCGCGCTCGCCCAGACGCGGTCATAGTTCAGGCCCCGGGAAGTCGTACAGCGAGGTTCTGGCAATGGTCACCAGACGACACGACAACCAGCTTTCCGACCTGGGAAGCTGCGTCTCCAAGGTACGCCGCACCATAAACGGCAACCTTCTGCTGGAGGTGGCAAAAGACAGCGTGGAGAGTGCTGAGGGCATGAAAGCCAGCATCGCACGTGTCCTCGGCGATGGAGCGTCTGTGCGCGCAATGACGGAAGACTCGAAGGTGGTCATATTGGAGATACGGGACATCGACTCCCTCGCGACAGAGCAGTAGATCTGTGCCGCTCTAACTCGCCAATTCAACATTGACGAGGGTCGAGTAAGAGTCCGCAGTCTGCGCCGCGGATACGCGGAGTCCCAGCTGGCGGTGGTCAGCTTGCCCTTCTCCCTGGGCCAAGCGGTCCTGAAAGGCGGCAAGGTGAGGATCGGCTGGACCATATGTAGGATCCGGGAAAGAGATGGACTCCCAAGGTGCTACCGATGCTGGAACCCGGGCATATCGCACGGAACTGCAAGAGTACAGTGGACAGGAGTGGCTGCTGCATCAAATGCGGGAGAAAGGGCACAAAGTTGACGAATGCAAAAAAGAGCCTGCGTGCTTCATCTGCTCAGCAGCTGGAAAGAAGGAGGTCACGCACAAGGCAGGCACTAAAAACTGCCCTGCCACGCGAAGCGGGTTCGGCAAAACCAGGACGACATGCAGTTGATTCAACTCAACCTGAATCACTGCAGGGCCGCACAGGATCTCCTGACGCAGACGGTGCGCGAACTTGGCTCTGAGGTGGCACTCCTCAGCGAACCACATAAGGTGGGCAGCAGCAGCGATTGGGCCACGGACCTTACTGGCAAAGCGGCCCTGTGGCTCTGTGGCGTCGACGCGCCACAATTGCGCTACACCAAGTCGGCAGACGGGTTCGTCCGAGGGTATGTAGGCGGCATATGGTTCTACAGCTGCTACCTGGCACCCAGCCTCTCACTGGAGACTTTCAGCCGCATTATGGACGAGCTGAGCTGCGATCTGCGAGGACGGAACAACGTCGTAGTCGGAGGCGACTTCAACGCCTGGGCCCTGGAATGGGGGTCCTCCCGTACAAACGCCAGAGGCCGCACGGTGTTGGAGGCTTTTGCCTCTCTGGACGTCGTCCTTCTAAACGAAGGGTCCCAGCAAACTTTCAGCAGGGCAGGTGTAGGGTCGATCATCGATCTCACCTATGCCAGCAGCACGCTGGCCCGGAACGCCCGATGGAGGATCAGCGGCGTATATACTGCCAGCGACCACGAGGCCATACTATGCACCCTGGGCACCCTTGCCCGATCGAGAGGTACCCCGTTCCGGCATGGGAAGGCGTACCGCCAGGACACGCTGAGGGCCCAAGCCTTCGCAAGCGCCCTTGAGAGCTACTCTGCAAACGATGCAGACGGAGCCAACGATATGGCGACCAAATTGGCGGACGCACTTGAAGGCGCCTGCGACCAGAGCATGCTACCGAGAGGGACGTTCCGGAAGCACAAGGATCCAGTTTTCTGGTGGAGCGAAGCGATTGCGGTTCTCCGTAGAACCTGCCACCGGGCCAGAAGGCTGCTCCAGCGAGCCAGAGGCACACCGCGCTTGGCCCGATGCAGCGAGACCTACAAAGCGGCGAGGAAGGATCTGAAGACCGCCATAAGGAACAGCAAGAGGGAATGCTTCCTAAAGCTGTGTGATGCCGCCGAAGAGGACCCCTGGGGAGGCGCGTACAGGATGGTGGTGAAGAGGCTGAAAGCGGGCAGTAAAGCTCCAACAGATCCAAAGGCACTGGAGGGTATAGTCAGGGCACTGTTTCCTCGAGGACGGCAGATCCCTAGCTCCCTGCGGTTCGAGCATAGCCCGAGCAACATCTGCGAAGTTACGGAAGCCGAGGTGTTGCAGGCAGGCAGATACCTGATACCTAGGAAGGCTCCGGGTCCGGATGCGATCCCCAACAGCGCGTTGAAGCTGGCACTTCTTCTACTCCCGAGGGAAGTTGCGGGCCTTTTCAACAAATGCCTCCAGGAGGGGACGTTCCCCGAGAGGTGGAAAAGGCAACGGCTGCTACTATTAACCAAGCCGGGCAAGCCGCCAGGGGTGGCCTCTTCCTACAGGCCCATCTGCCTTCTGGACTCCATGGGAAAAGTCTTCGAAAGGGTGATCGGTGCGAGGCTGAGCGCAGCCATCAAAGTAGCAGGCGGTCTCTCCCAGAACCAATACGGGTTCAGGAAAGGGAGGTCGACGCTGAACGCCATCTTGAGGGTCGTACAAACGGCGGAGGAAGCCATTGCTGGGACTAGGTGGAGAGGCGGAACCAAGTCCTATTGTCTGGTGGTGACACTGGACATAAGGAACGCCTTCAACTCGGCCGACTGGACCCGGACGCTGGAGGCACTGAGGTCCTTCAACATCCCGGGCTACCTACTGAATATAGCGCGCAGCTATTTCAGCAATAGGGTGCTGACAATGGACACATGTCAGGGCTCTAGGGCATACGAAGTCTCAGCCGGAGTCCCGCAGGGCTCCGTTTTGGGACCTCTGCTCTGGAACGCCATGTACGACGGGGTCCTACGGCTCCCGATGCCAGCCAACACTAACCTGGTGGGTTTCGCTGACGACGTCGCAATAGTGGCGGTAGCGAAGGAACTTGCCGCAGTGGAGGAGCTTGCCAACGTCGCCATACAAGCCGTCGAGGCGTGGCTAGCCGCCGCGGGGCTGGAGCTGGCGGCCCAAAAAACGGAGGCGGTCCTGATATCCAGCCGTAAAGTGGTCGAGACCGCCAGAGTGCAGGTCGGTGGGACCGCGATCGAATCGCAGAGGTCCATCAAGTACCTTGGAGTCCTCATCGACACGCGCCTGTCCTTCAAAGAGCAACTGGAATACGTCCACACGAAGGCCGGTGGGACCGCGGGAGCGCTATCCAGGATGCTGCTAAACACCAGAGGGCCAAAGCAGGCAACGAGGAAACTGTTGACGAGCGTCGTGACGTCGCAGATGCTCTACGCCGCACCGGTGTGGGCAGAAGCCGCGAAGGTGAGGAGCTACATGCGAGGAGTTGAGGCAACGTACAGACTGTGCGCCATTAGGATCGCGTGCTCGTTCCGGACCATCTCAGACGAAGCCGCGTTAGTCATTGCCGGGCAAGTTCCGCTCAGGGAGCTGATAAGGGAGAGGAAGGAGATCCATGATGCCATGACGGACAGTGCAGCCGAGGTACGCTCCAAAGCAGACATTAAGGACGCCGCCAGAAGGACCAGCATAGACAGATGGCAGACTCGATGGGACCACTCACCCAAAGGCCGATGGACCCACACCCTCATCCCAAGCATAGCATGCTGGGTTGAAAGGAAGCACGGCCAGGTGGATTTCTACCTTACCCAGGCACTGAGCGGACATGGCTGCTTCCGCGGCTACCTCAAGCGCTTCGGCCACGAGACAGAGGACTGGTGCCCCCGAGTGTGGCACAGGCATAGAGGAGGACGCTCGCCACGTCCTCTTCGATGCACAGTTTGACTCGAGCGTCAGACATTGGAGACAGCAGCAGGGTCTAGGGTCAGCACCGAGACTCTGTGCCGCTGATGCTGGCAGACCCGAAGTGTGGGAAGCGGCCGCGGAGTTCGCCTCTAGCGTGATGCGAACGCTTAGGTCCTTGGAGAGAAGGCGGAAGGAGCAGACGGAGTAGGTGTCCAGCCACTGCGAAGCAATGCTTTGCGGCAGTACCGCAGTCCGCGGGCCCCTAGTCCAACATACTCTTGTCCGTTAAATTAAGTTAAATATAAATTGTACAGTATATATTATAGAGCAAATAAATAAGTATATGAATATAAAAAAAAAAAAAACATAACTGCTACGGGTACATCGCATCCCTTACTGCCGCCGGATGGGGTGAAGTGCCCGAGTACTCTGTTAATTCCCGCTCGGAATGCCGGGCTCGCCATTTAAAGTGTTTACACACAAATTAAAGTCAAGCACAAGTCTCCTCCATCCATCCATTCTCTGTATTCGGTAAGTATTTTGTATTTATACTTTGTGTGCTTAAAAAGAACCATGAGTCAGTCGGGTTATGCAGTATGTGTGGCACAATGTACAAGAGTAAATACAGACGCCAACAGAGACTAGGCCATAAAACAAAACTGTCTGGTCTGGGCAGGGCTGCTGGTTCTGGTTCTGGTCCTTATTCTGGCTGTGGTCTGGTCCCGCTTGGGGTGCTCTTTGAAGTCGAAACCGTCGAGAGTGGCTCGATGAGTTTCCTAAGTGGGGTCGGCGGCACATGCTTTAAGGGCGATCGATTACGAATCTCTCCGATAAGTCCTATAGCACCCATCTGCAAGTCAACCGAAAGAAAACTTCAATTGCGTTATAAATAATTAAATTGCGTTTACACATGGTAATTGGTAGACTCTCTTTGGAGGAGTCTTACGTTAAGTATACGCCACAGTTGCTGGTATCAAAGATTTTTCGAATATTCCAAATTGTTTTGCTCAAGCCTGACTTGGGTGGGAGAAGAGGCTGTCATACTGTCAGTGCGTGAATTCTTGGGTTCCCAGTCCATCTACAAGGCGAGTATATACCTGATTTGAGTGGATTTCACGTGCGATTAGTTTTGATAACAATTACGAGATTGAATTTCGTGGAAAAGGTAAATAATATAAAATGGCTTAAGGTGTGGCGTGACACTTTCTGCGCAATTTGTACCTTAAAGAGTGGGAAATGGATCTCTAGCACCGAACCACAGATTCCTTTCCAATTTCGAGCATCATGGAGTTTAGGCACCCGATTTAGTTTTTTTATGCCCAAAAATCCAGGTTTAAGGTCCGATTTATGTGATTTCGATTTAATAGTATTATGGGATTCGGCCAAAAAATTAGCAGTCTGTATCAGGCCGGGCGCAAAAATGAATAAAAAAGAATGTGTAATGACCGTCAGCCCATTAAAAAGGTCACAGACACACAGCAGCTGCAGGAGATGTGAATGCTCTGAGCCACTTCACCTTACGCACGTGACCAGAAACCTTAAAAGATATTAAATTGTGAAAATGGAAACCGCATGACAGACGGATTTGGTGGCAGAGAGGAGTCCACCTGATGGCAGTCTCAGCCTTTTTGTCATTTCATTTTCGTACAGATAATGAAGGTAATTTCCCAAAGAGAGAGCTTGAGAAGCTTAAAAACGCACAGAAATCATTACATTTAAGATGATTTCCGCAGATTTAAGGTTCCGATGGCATAGGACCAGCAAAAACTTTGTGACTCTTCCTATTGAAAAACTTTTTAAAAAGCATTAAGTTCGTTGTAATCGGGGCACCCGGAAAAGCGCCCAGAGCTGTCCTCTTGCACATTTAGTTAACGTATCGCAGCTCCTACAACGTTTGCATATTAATAAAGTTTGCCATAAAGGGCTCATATTTGAGTTTCGCCAGGATGTCCAGGGGTGAGCCGCTGATGAGATTGTCTGGCTGAGGTTTCTGGATCGGCACGTGCAGCGGGCAAGGTTCGAACAGGAGCTGGAGCTGGAAGCTCATTTACTGGCTGGCGGCCCTCGTTAATTGCACCACAAACAGGGCTCATAACTGTTTGGCCAAAGGCAACACACATACGAGTGTATTCTAGTGAGTGCGGTCGTGTTTTTAAATCGTTCCGTATAATTCAGTGGAAAACGTCGAAGTTAGCCTGGAAAAGAGGCAAAGAGTAGTTAGCGCGAGCCAATAGTAGTGCTGCGCTACTTACCTGCGCGGAACGCAAGTCCGCAAGCAGAGAAGCGGCCACCTGGCCAATAGTACTGGCCGAAATCCCAGTGGGACGCCGTCGAGCCCTAGGCCGAAGGGGGGGAAGGAACAGCAGGTAAGTGCTGTTTCCTATTCTTCTCGCTGTGATTCTTGGGCCACTTGTTGGTTGCTGCCTTCTTTTTGTTTTGGGCAAAATTGGCCAAGCACACCGCAAGTGGTGTTGGAGAACGACGGAAGAACAGCTGACTGGAGCACGGAGCTAAGTGCTGGAAAACGACAGCGTCTGGCCAATAGAGGGCGCGGCCACAGCAACCGGAGTTGCCAGATCAACGGCCAGATCGGAGATGAGCGATCAGCGGGAACAAGCTGCGGCTTGCAGCACTCCGCTGACAAGCTCATTCGCCTGGGATGAGGAGAATCCCTTTCGCTCTGGCGCGATCGCCAAACCAGCCGGCGGAAGCAGTGGAGGAGCGTGCAAGATCCTCTCCTCCAACGCTGCAGCGCCCCCAAGAGGAGCAAGCAGACCCGAAGGAGAGGGCCATGGCGCATTTGGCAAGCTTGGGCCAAAAGGCCAGAGAGTTGAGGAAGCTGATGGTGCTCCCAAAGAGGTCCATCACGAACCCAATGAGGGATCTGGTGGATGAGATCGAATATCTGCAGCGAGAGTTGGAATCGTGCTGGCAGACGATCTCTGCGGAGCAGGCTGTAGCCAAGGTTACACAGCCGGCAGTGACGGAGAGGGCGGGAAAGAGGGCACGGCCAGAGCACAGGAACACCACCCACCCGTCACCGTCCCCGTCCCCAAGGCCGAAGAAGCCAAAACATGGACCCAAAAAGTCAAAAAAAAACGGAGAAGAAGCCGCAGGAAGGCCACATGAGGGACGCCGTAGCTCGCAAGGGACCGGAGGACGCCCCAAAGGATCGAGAGGTGGGGTGGGTGAAGGTCGTAGCTAGGCAAAGGCCAAAGCCAAAGCAGCAGCAACGACCAAGACCGCCACGCAGCGATGCAATAGTCATCGCCGCCACCAGCACTGTCTCATATGCAGACATTCTAAGGAAGGTCAAGACAGAGCCAAGTCTTAAAAAGCTAGGGCAATCGGTGCAAGGGGTGCGACGCACAGCAAAAGGAGAGCTGTTGCTGATGCTGGAAAAATCGGCGGACCCGAGAACCCACGAGATGCAGGCAGCAGTCAAGGAAGCGCTAGGAAGCACGGTTGAAGTAAGGAGTCTTACCGAAACTGTCATCTTGGAGGTAAGGGACATAGACGAAGTGTCCACCCAAGAGGAAGTCCTAGCAGAACTCAAAGCGCAGGCAGGGGTGGAAATCTGCGAGGCCGCAGCCATCTCCATCAGACCAGCCTATAGGAGCACGCAGACCCTGACTCTGAAAGTTCCACCGGCTATAGCAAAGCCCCTCCTGGAGAAAGGAAGAATTCGCCTGGGGTGGGGGTATTGCAGAATACGACCCAAGTCAACTCCCCGAAGATGCTACAAGTGCATGGAGTTTGGCCACATCGCGCCTAATTGTAAGAGCAGCCAAGACTTCACGAAGTGCTGCTACAATTGCGCAGGAGCCGACCACCAGGCCAAAGATTGCAAAGACGAACCAAGTTGCATTCTTTGCAAGCGCCACCGGGTGAAGGACCCGAAGCACCAAACGACGAGTTCGAGGTGCCCGCAGTATCAAAAGGCGATGCAGCAAATGAAGGATAGATGAAAATCATCCAACTAAACCTCAACCACTGCGAGATGGCACAGCAGCTGCTGGACCAGACCATAAGGGAGCACCGTATTGATGTAGCAGTCATAAGCGAGCAATACCGGAATCGCAACTCGGGAGAGTGGATTGCTGACTCGAGCAAGAAGGCAGCGATATGGAGCTGTGCGAGTCCCACACAGCAACTACTGCAAACATACGCCGGAGACGGATTCGCCAGAGCCCGGATAAATGGAGTGCACATATATAGCTGCTACCTGCCCCCGAGCCTCAGCCTACAGCAGGCGACGCAGGCACTGGAAAGGATTGCTGAAGATGCGCGGGAGAAACACCCTACGCTCATAGCCGGCGATTTCAACGCTTGGGCGACGGAGTGGGGATGCCCGAAAACGAACCCAAGGGGACAGGCGCTCTTAGAATGCTTTGCGACGTTGGATGCCGTACTGCTGAACACAGGCACACAGCAGACGTTCGGCAGAGCTGGAACGGGGTCTATAATAGACCTTACGTTCGTGAGCAGCAGCCTCAGCCGCAGGACAACGTGGGAAGTTAGTGGCTTATACACCGGAAGTGACCACCAAGCCCTCATATGTGAAATCCAGGAAGCGGGCGCACCTAACCCGTTCATTGGCAAGCAGATCGGTTATAAGACCGAAACGCTAGAGCCGGATATGGTCCGGGCCATGTTTGAGGACTACGAGACCAACGGTACGGCTGAAGAGAGAGCAAGCCAACTGGCTATACATACGCTGGAAGCATGTGATGCCTCCATGCTAAGGAAAAAAAGAAGCCTGAACAACCGCAGGCCAACGTATTGGTGGAACGCTGCAATAGGTAGCGCCAGGCAGGAGTGCCAGCGGAAAAGACGACTATACCAGCGTTCGTAGCCCTTGGGGCTACGCATACAGGCTGGTAATGAAGAGACTGCGAGTGTTCAGTCCCCCGCCGCCAATGTGTGCAGATCTGCTGGTTAACATAGTAGAAACCCTATTTCCAGAGAAAGTGGCAGCCCAGAGGGTGATGGATAGAATACCGCCACCTGAAATAGAAGCCACCACGGGAGCAGAAGTCCTCGAAGCTCTACAACGGATCAAGAACGGCAAAGCACCAGGACCTGATGGGGTCCCAAATGCCGTTCTCCGCACGGCTATTGAGACCAATCCACAAATGTACGTGGATTTATTCAATGCGTGCATGTCCGAAGGGACCTTCCCCAGACCATGGAAGCGACAGCGGCTAGTCCTCTTACCCAAGGGGAACAAGCCGACCGAGGAGCCATCATCCTATAGACCACTCTGCATGCTCGACACAGTGGGTAAGATCCTCGAGCGCATAATCCACACCAGGCTGGAGAAGGCAGTAACGCGTCAGCTCTCACCGAGACAGCACGGGTTTCGCAAAGGCAGGTCCACGGTGGACGCAATCGGCGAGGTAAGTGAGATAGCAAAGCGACCAAAGAGTATTGCATAGTGGTCACACTCGATGTCCAAAATGCATTCAACTCTGCCAATTGGGATCACATACTAGAAGAATTGAGAAACTTTCATGTACCGCCGTATCTGCAGAATATCATCGCGGACTACCTAAGAGACCGAGTGCTCATATATGAGACGGATAAGGGGACACGTGAGCACCAAATCACTGGAGGAGTTCCCCAAGGATCGGTCCTCGGCCCGCTGCTGTGGAACATCATGTATGATGGAATCCTCAAGATGGATATGCCAATGGGCGCCACGGTGATAGGCTTTGCCGACGACATAGCAATAGTCGTAGTGGCAAAACAGAAAGAAGCGGCGGAAGAAATCTGCAACGACGCGGTAGAGAGAGCCAGAACATGGCTATCAGGGAGGGACCTCTCATTAGCCACCCACAAAACGGAGGCGGTGCTCATAAGCAGCAGGAAAGTAGTGGAGTCGGCCACGATCCGAGTAGGAGACTGCACTATTAGCTCCAGTCCAAGCCTGAAGTACCTGGGGGTCATGATTGACCACAGACTCAGCTTCAAGCATCACATGGCGTATGCAAGCAGCAAAGCAGGAAAGACGGCAGTGGCCCTATCCCGCATCATGGCCAACACCGGAGGCCCGAAACAGCCAAGGAGAAAGCTACTAGCGAGCGTAGTTGGCTCAACGCTAATGTACGCTGAACCAATATAGGTTGATGCAATGAAGCATAAAACATATGCCCGAGAATGCAACGCAGTCCAGAGGCTGTGTGCCCTGAGGGTGTGTTGCGCATTCAGAACGGTATCCCAAGACGCCGCACTTGTGGTAGCAGGAATGATTCCCATCCATCTGCTGGCAAGAGAAGCCGCAGGAATCAGGGCACAGCGAACCCTGGGGACTACGGACCAGGACACCAGAGGTGCCTTAAGGCAGCGCACAATCCTGCAATGGCAAGATTCGTGGGATAACAGCAGCAAAGGGCGATGGACCCATAGGCTAATCCCAGACCTGAAGAGTTGGCTGAACCGTAGCCATGGACAAGTGGAGTATCACCTGACACAACTGCTGACAGGACACGGTTGCTTTAAAGCCTACCTGCATAGGTTTAAGCACGAGGACGACCCCTTCTGCGTGGTCTGCGCAGGGGTCATCGAAGACGCAGAGCACTGCTTCTTCGAATGTCCAAGATTTCGGCAAGAACGAGAGGATCTAAGCAACAAGCTTGGAAGAATGCCAGCGGTGACAAACCTGACAGAATGCCTGCTGGAGTCGGAAGGAAACTGGGCCGCGATTAGATTCATGGCCGTAACTATGGCTACCAAACTACGTTGCGAAGAAAGAGCACGCGATGCAAGGAGATAAAGGATAAAGGAGATTATTAAGAGAAGAGCCCTACGGGCATCTCCCCCGGCGAAGTAATATCTCGCGACAGTACCGCCGGGATCCGGGATAGGTGTGGTTGGTTTTAGAGCGGTTAGAGTCCCTCACTTCGGCTTCGGCTGAGTCGGCATGAAGCTTTCCTGTAGTCACACAACAACAAAAAAAAACAAAAAAAAAAAAAAAACTGTTGGCCAAAGGGTTGACTTATGCTCGCCCAGATTCGGTGGTTTCTGCTGGGTTACCAGTGAATCCCACAGAGGACACCCTGATGACAGACCAATTGTCGCGAAAGGCCCGTCCGATGAGGCTGGGAAAGCGTTAACAATGATTTTGCAGTTCTGTTTAAGACGAACTATTTTTAAGAGCATCCTTAAGTTGGTAAGTTCTTTGTTCCTTCAATGTTGCAGCTTTCTCGCCAACGAAGTTGAAAATTCATTGTAATTTTACTTATTTTGTATAAGTAAATTAAAAAGCGAAGCAGTCAAAAGTTACTCTCCCAGTAGCTTGTTACTCTTACCAACTTCGAGTACCCACAGAATCACACCCCCCACTCACACACACAAGCTGCTTGCCTCATTTCCGCGACACATTCTGTGGTCTGTCGGTCTTTTTTTTGACAGGAGGCAACGCTTCGGATGCGTGATTTATGTGTCTTATCAATCACGTCTAATGAATTTCTTTCTCTCCACGAATTCCTCATAATTTGTATAAGTTGGCCAAGAATACGACCTTAAATTGAAAAGTTGTCCAGTGTCGTTCGCCCAAATACGAATACGAGAAAATGTGCGCGTGTGTCTGTATTTTTTGCTTTTTGAACTTATGATTAGATATAGAATACTCTACACCGACTCCAAAATAAGGGCCGCTTATGGTTCCAGAGAGAGGCTGCTCAGAGTAACGCTGTCGCTGCAGAGACAAAGTCAGTATATTAGTAGAAACATTAGATGATAATGGGTGAGAGCTTACCCCGCAGATGCCTGGGCCTGAGGATTGGACACCTTGACCTTGTAGTTGCCGGAGGCATACAGTACACCGGCCACATCCACACCCGTGACCTTGGTGTCCAGCACATTGGCCACTAGCACCATGGTCGGCTGTCCACTCAGCGATCGCTTGATGGCCAGCACATTGTCACCCACATTGGCATACCTTGTGGAACCAAGCTGCAGGGTCTCCAGCTGACGCAACTGCACCAATTGCTTCTACAGGCTCAGGTGGCTAGTAGTGGAGGCGTTCTCCGTCTTGTCGTTGATAGTCAAGTAGTTGGGGTTTATCGGCAGCCAGGTGCTTCTGTTGGTGGAGAAACCGGCGTTCGCCTCTTCGCTCCACTGGAAGGGCGTTCTGCCCGGGTCGCGTGTGAATTCCTCGTAGATATCCGCGTTGGAGTTGCAGGCCGACGGATCGCGCGTGTCCTCCCAGCTGATGTCGAGGTCTGTCATGCCCAGCTCCTCGCCCTGGTAGGTGATACTCACGCCAGGAAGGAACATCTGCAGCATGTTCATTAGGTCAATCCGATCCTCGCCATATCGACTGCCCACGCGACGCTGATCGTGGTTTCCCATCTTAAAGAAAATGCAGCATTCAGAAGCTTGCGGATCTTGAAGCGTGTTCGAGCACTTACCACCCAGTTAGCCGTCTTTCCGGCGGGTATTTGTCCCAGCCAACTCTTGATAATCTTCACAAATCCGCCTGCAGTGAGATCAGTATTGTTCTTATCCCCATTTCCCCCACAATGAATTGGAAGTTGAATGGAATCTCAGCTCCTTTTGCTGTTCGATTGCCGTAAAACTGCATTACGTAGTCCAGCTCAGAGTAGGTCTCCACCATAATGACGAGCGTGTCTCCACCATGGACGCGCTGGTAATCGTCCAGGAATGTCTTCCACTGAAAGACCATCTCTACCGTCTCGCGCAGATCCTGCGTGTGAATCTGCTTCAAGTAGGCCGAATTATCAGGATCATCTGTGTAGCCGCTCAGCGGCTCGTCTGGATAGCGTCCATTGGCATCGGGCAGTGACTCAAAGCCAGGGGTCACCAGTCACCAGGGGACGTCATCTATGCGGAAACCGGCAACGCCCCGATCCAGCCAGTAGGTCAGCACACGCTTCATTTGTGCCACCACCAGGGGATTGCGGTAGTTCAGATCGGGCTGCTGCACGGCGAACTGGTCAAGGTAGTACTGTTGCCGCTCCTCGTTCCACTCCCACGCACTGCCACGGAAATCCTGTAGCCAGTTAGAGGGCGGCTCTCGCTGCCCAGTGGTGGAGTTGACATAGCCATCGTGCCACATGTAGTAGTCCTCGTAGCCCTTCTCCCTCTTGACTGACTTCTTGAACCAGTCGTTCTCGTCACTCGAATGATTCGGGACAAAGTCAAAGATGGCCTCAGCTACAAGCTTGTCGAAATCGTCCAGTGTGCCATATTCTGGCTGGATGTCGAAGAAAACGGAGATATCGTAGCCAAAGTCTCCCATTGGTGAGGTGAAAATGGGTGACAGCCAAGTGGCCGTGACTCCGATCTCCTTAAGGTAGTCCAGTTTCTATATGATGCCCTGCAGATCACCAACGCCATCACCATCAGAGTCCTTATAGGATCGTGGATAGATCTGATAGAACTGGGCAACCTGCCACCAGTCCCGCGTCTCCTCCGTTCATGCCGTCGCCCTCTCTTGGTACGAATCAAGGCTGAGATCTATGGCAGCAGCGTCGCCGGCCGCGCAGTACAGCCCCAAGAGGAGAATAGTTACCAATAAGTTGTGTAGAAACGTCATGGCTGACTGAGAGGCCCCAATACTGGAGTCCCCTTTTATAGCACGTCTCTAAAGTGATCTGGTGATAAGCTTGAGTTCTCGTATGAGTGTTTTTTATACCCGATACTCAAAATGAGTATTGGGGTATATTAGATTTGTGGTAAAAGTGGATGTGTGTAACGTCCAGAAGGAATCGTTTCCGACCCCATAAAGTATATATATTCTTGATCAGCATCAATAGCCGAGTCGATTGAGCCCTGTCTGTCTGTCCGTCTGTCCGTCCTTCCGTCCGTCTGACCGTCTGTCCGTCTGTCCTTCCCCTTCAGCGCCTAGTGCTCAAAGACTATAAGAGCGAGAGCAACGATGTTTTGGATCCAGACTTCTGTGATATGTCACTCATACAAGAATATTTCAAAACTTTGCCCCGCCCACTTCCGCCCCCAAAAAGGGCGAAAATCTGTGGCATCCACAAATCTCAGAGACTATTAAGGCTAGAGTAACCAAATTTGGTATCCGCACTTCTGTTAGATCTCACTATAAAACGTATATCTCAAAATTTCGCCCCACCCCCTTCCGCCCACAAAAAGGACGAAAATCTGTTTCATCCACAAGAAATCAATTTGCAGTGGCTACGCAGCGCCCGACGTCACGCTCAGACTGATTTTCTGTCTCTCTCGCACGCACTCTTTGTCGTGTCGTTTAATATTAGCGGCGTCTGCCGGAGAGCCATACTGACTTAGTATCGGGTATAAATGTAGAGTTGCGGTGTCCGCAGCAACTCACAACGTTCCCCCTCGTTTTATTTTGAGTGCTTAATTAATCGTCAGCTGATGGAATCACGTGTGGAAATTTACCGGTGGGTGAGATAGAGCTCCACTTGAGCCAACCAGAGATAAATACCGAGCACCGGCAGCTGACGAATCTCTCCGTTGGTGGCATAAGCAAAGTACGAAGAGGTTGATTGAAGTACAAGTGAATCCTTGGGTTGCAATTGAACAGGGGTGGAATTGATGAGATCGCTGCCACAGAAAAGTATTTTATCAGTCCTGTAATTAGTAATTTCAAAGGAATAACTTTGGGCAAATCTGAGAAGCTCTGCTGCAGGTTGACGGTCTCCACTCCATCGCGATGCATCGTAGATATTCAGCACAGTCACGAATGTGACGTCATTTTTGAGATATCTGCAAAGACCTTTCATTACTATTAAGCCAAATTGGTGAAGGAGTTTTCTCACCTTTTCACGCCCAAAACAGCGCCACTTAGGGCCTTCACGTCAGTGTCTCCCCGCTGCATGGTATTCGCCTGCTTTCTCAGCTTCCAAAGCTGTTTGTAGACATTCAGGTGGCTCAGAGGCTGGGTCTCTTCCAGATTCACGTTGATCTGCCTGTAATCCTCTCCAATGGGGAGCCACGTCTTGCTGGCATTACTAAATCCCGCATCAGTGGCATCGCTCCATTGGAAGGGAGTACGTTCCGGATCGCGTGAGAACTGCTCGTAGATGCTTGGGTTGGTGTTGCAGGCGGAGGGATCGACAGTGTCCTTCCAGGAGATCCACACGTCTGCCATCCCCAGCTCTTCGCCCTGGTAGGTCACACTGGCTCCGGGCAGAGCGGCAATCAGTATATTCAGCATGTCTATGCGATCGCTGCCCAGACGGGAGCCCACTCGCGGCATGGTTGCCCAGCTGGTAACACAAAACGGATTAAGGACTATTGGTACCGTAAAACAGGGACGTCAACTCACCACCCAATTCGCCGTACGTCCTTTAAGCATATGTTGGAGCCACTTCTTCACGGTGCTGGCATATTCCCCGGCATTGGATGAGTTCGTCGGCTCACTTATCAGCAGAAAGTTGAACGGCAGCTGAGCGCCCTCGGCCGTGGCATTGCCGAGTAGACGAGGTCAATCGTCTCGGGTTGATCGACGGTGTAGATGTGCTGCAGATAGCCGTAGTCTTCGGGATCATTATCCCAGTCATTGCGAGGCTCATCGCGGTACTGATTCTGTGAATCGGGCGCCATCTCAAATACATGTGGCACTGCGCCGATGCGAAAGCCGGAGCCGCCCTTGGCCAGCCAAAAGCGTAGTACATTCTGAAAAGGATCCAAAGTTTATAAGAAAATCTGCTAGCTTACGATATCAACTCACATTCATGGCCTCCCGCACTTTGAGATTGCGATAGTTAAGATCCGGCTGCTTCTTCACAAACTGATGTAAATAGTACTCCTGTCGGCCCTCGTGCCACTGCCAGGCGGAACCACGGAATACACTGATCCAGTTGCTCGGGGGATGGGGAGTGCCGTTCACCATGCGCCCGGGATGCCACACGTAGAAGTCCTTGAATTCTGGATCCCCGGCCGCAGAGCGCTTAAACCACTCGCATTCGTCGCTCGAGTGGTTGGGCACGAAGTCGAGAATTATTTTGATGTTCAGCTGCTGGGCCACCTTCATCAAATTCTCGAAATCTGCCATGGTCCCAAAGATGGAAGCTATCTCCGTAAAGTTGGCAGTGTCATAGCCAAAATCGGCCATAGGCGAGGTGAAGATCGGGGACAGCCAGGTGGCCGTAATGGCCACCTCCTTGAGGTACGACAACCTCTCCGAGATGCCTGCGCAATTGCAATCGCATTATTAGCAGCCCTCTCTTCAACACTATATTCTCACCATTCAGATCGCCCACGCCGTCGCCGTTGCTGTCTTTAAATGACCTTGGATAGATTTGATAAAAGGCCCCGGTCTGCCACCACTTCAGCTCCGCTGCCTGCTCCTCGATGTCCACGAAATTCGCGTGGTAATTGGGAAAGGGCTGGCCCTGCACCACAGCTAGAAGCTGCAACAGCACCAGAGTCACAGGGACCGAGCGGTGTTTAATCATCATTGATGGACTGCCTTATAAAAGATTTGCTAATATGTATTACTAGAACAACAACTGATCAAAGAAAAGCAGCAACTGGTGGATCGCATCGAGTGCGAAACATATTTATAGGAAATATAATTATGTAAAAAGGGAGAGAGCGCTTGACGTGCGGTCAGCGAGAGAGCATAGTACAGTGCAATCTCCCTAGAGCATACAATTTGCTGCGCACTCAGACTACTGTGGAAATAGCTGAGTCAGTAACTGGATCACATTGTCCTTGTAAATGACGAAAGCATATTTTGCTAACCCAGTGTACACTCCTTCGAGTGTGCACTGTACTTGAATATTTTTAAACTGCGCAGCAGAGCAATAGAAGGAAAACGATGCAAAAAGAGAGATGCCGAGAGCCCATTGCACACACTGCGTGACAAAAAGCTGTTTATCGGTGTCTGAGATTCTCGTCATACCATTTTACAAATAAATTGATGTGTTATGATGTTTAGTAAATATACTCTAGATTTGTATACTATGTGTACTGCGTATAAGTGGGGACTTGTTATTATTGCCTGCATTAGTATTTTAATGCAGAGCGTCGACTGCGAGCTAAAGCC
Source organism: Drosophila miranda (assembly GCF_003369915.1). Classification (NCBI taxonomy): domain Eukaryota; kingdom Metazoa; phylum Arthropoda; class Insecta; order Diptera; family Drosophilidae; genus Drosophila; species Drosophila miranda. The sequence continues at coordinate 30,824 of NW_022881616.1, forward strand.
TAAGTCTCGGTGCGCATACAAATCACACTAGCTGTATTCGTACGATTCCTGAACTGTACTTATTTTCCCTTTTGCTTATTCATCCTTTTTCATACTGTACATATGTACATAAGTATGACAAGGGCATACTGGAACTTGGCGGGCAGACCACCGAACACCTGGGTCAGATCCACATTCTCGATGGAGTTGAAAATGTTGAACAGCGAAATGTAGACGTAGTTGCCGCTCAGGTAACTGAAATTTGGAACTTATGATGATGAGGTCAGGACTCACCGCTTAACGGCCAGGACGTAGTTGCTGACTGCCTTGATCTCGGCAGAGCCCTCCTCGATGGTGGGCTCCTTGCGGAGCTGCTGCAGCCGCTTGAAGATGTTTAGGTGGCTGAGAGAGACTTCGCGCTCTGTCTTCACGTTACGCTCACGTCTTCAACTTCGCTAATATAGCAAAACCTATGACACTCAAATTAAAGAAACGAGCAGTCATAGACCCAACAGAGGAAAAATACGTCGAGACCTTCGAAAAATTGAAAGTACTTATCACCTCAGACCCCATCCTCGCATTCCCAGATTTCAACAGAATGTTCACGGTAACAACCGATGCAAGTAACATTGCATTGTTGTCGCAAGACCACAAACCAATCTGCTATGCAAGTAGAACCTTAAACGAACACGAAATCAATTATTCAGCAATAGAAAAGGAATTACTAGCTATAGTTTGGGCAACTAAGTATTTCAGATCATACCTGTTTGGTAGAACGTTTGAGATATTGAGTGATCGCAAACCCTTGATTTGGTTGAATAACCTCAAGGAACCAAATATGAAGCTACAACGATGGAAGATCAAATTAAATGAATTTGCTTTCAAAATAAAATATTTACCCGGAAAGGAGAACCATGTAGCCGATGCGCTATCAAGAGTAAAGATTAACGAAAACCTACTCGGGGAAACCATTAATAGTGATTGTGCAACGGTCCGTAGCGCGCAAGAAGATAATACAAATTATATTCTACTTACAGAGAGACCAATCAATTACTATAATAGGCAAATAGAACTGATTAAAGGTAATGAGGATAAGGTAGAAACATCCCACTTTTTCCACAAGATACTGATAAAAATCACATATACCGAAATGACAGAATCATTAGCAAAAGATATAATAAAGGAATATGTGTGTACCAAAAAGAGTGCACTATATTTCCATAACGAAGTAGACTTCCCACTGTTCCAAAGGGCATTCCTGGAGATAATCAGTCCAAATCACACCACTAAACTGATTAAATCCAGTACCAAACTCATAAATATTCCGAACTACTCCGAATTCAAAGAACAAATATTGAAGAATCATAAAGAGCTACTTCACCCAGGTATCGAAAAGACCACTAATTGGTTTAAAGGAAAATTCTACTACCCCGATTATCAAAAGTTAATCCAAAATATTATCAATGAATGTCCTACGTGCAACGTTGCTAAAACAGAGCATCGTAACACCAATCTAACCTTCGAAATCACCCCTGAAATACAAAATATCAGAGAAAAGTATGTCATGGATTTCTATTTGGTAGGCAATCAACAATTCCTATCATGCATTGATGTATATTCTAAATTCGCTACCCTTGTAGAAGTTAAGAGTCGTGACGGGTTAGAAACCAAGAGAGCCATCGAAAAAGTCTTAAACGAAAGGGGCAAGCCACAGGGAATTAAAGCCGACAAAGATTCAGCCTTTATGTGCGCAGCATTGCAAGCATGGTTGAATGCGGAAAATGTGAAAATCGAAATCACTACCAGTAAAAACGGAGTTTCTGATGTAGAACGACTACATAAAACGATCAATGAAAAATGAAGAATCATTTCAAGTGAGGATAACATAGAAAACAAGTTCACCAAATTCGAGTTAATTCTATACACTTATAACCATAAAACGGTTCATAATACTACAAAAAGATCCCACGCTGATATCTTCCTGTACGCCGGACTACCAGATTATAACACCCAACTGAATAAAGTTAGGAAGATCAATCATTTGAATAACGATAGAATCGACTTTGAAGTAGACACACGCTACAAGAATGCACCCCTAGTTAAAACAAAAACAACCAACCCGTTGAAAAGAACAGGGGAAATTAGGCAGGTAGACGAAAAGCACTTTGAAGAGAAAAATAGAGGGAGGAAAATCACCCACTATAAAACGAAATTCAAAAGAAAGAAAAAATCTAATAAAAGTAAATACGATAATTGCAGAGTACCCGAAGAGAGTACTGGGAATCCGGAGCTACAACATGATTAAGATTATAATCTTACTAATGTTCACCGTCCTACAGTCTTCGGGACAGAATATAGAGATAGATCCCATCAACTCAAGGAATGGATATCTCATATTCAAAACAAATACCATTAACATACCCATTAATTATGAATACCATTATCTAACAATTAATATAACAAGAACAGATGAAACATATCAGAGTTTACTAGAACAGGCAACCCAATTTAATAACGTAATCCAAGTTCAATATTTAATCGAGAAATTGCAACGTGAATTCAACGGCATCAAAATAGCCAAAAGAAACAAAAGAGGCCTTATAAATGCAGTAGGCACAGTATATAAATATCTATTTGGAACATTAGATCAAGATGATAAAGTCGAATTAGAAGGGAAAATAAACAATCTGGCTAGCCACAGTGTTCAAGCTAACGAATTAAACTTAGTAATTCAAGCAGTAAATTCTGGCATAGAAGTTGTCAATAAATTAACAAGGATAATGATAGAAATAAGCAACTAGAGATATTAATATTTAACCTTCAACCTTTTACAGAGTACATAGAGGATATTGAATTAGGCATGCAGCTAACAAGATTAGGGATCTTTAATCCAAAATTATTGAGGCAGGATTACCTGAAACACATCGATTCAGAGAAATTATTAAATATCAAAACATCTACCTGGTTGAAAACAGACACTAACGAAATACTAATAATTTCCAACATCCCACGAGAGATCAGAAATATTCCTATACTTAAAATTGTCCCATATCGAGATGAAGATAATAACATCCTCACTGACCTAACGCAAAACAATTATTACGTTCTAGAAAACGAGGTATATGAAAAAGAATCAAAACGAAAAATAAATGACGAATGTATTTCAGGAATAGTCAAACAAGTAGAAACAAAATGTCCATACACCAAAGCACACTAAAACTTTCAAATAAGTTTCATAGAACCCAATATATTGTTAACTTGGAAATTACCAAAAACCATATTAAACCAAGATTGCCTAAACCAAGAAATAAAAGTAGAAGGTAACGCATTAATAAAAATACATAATTGCAGTATACAGTTAAATGAATTCTTAATATCCAACTCCATACCAGAATTTGCACAAAGCATCTACATCAACAATAACGTAACAAAAAATTAAACCATTGTCTTATTTGCAAACCAAAGAAATCGTAATAGAAAATACGCGATTAAATAATGTATTACATGTAAGCTTAATACTACTATTTGTCATACTCATAATAGGATTAAGCTACAAATTGTTTAATCTAAGTAAAAGCAATAAGCCTAAAACCGACCCGCACATAGAAACACCCTTAGACGAAGACGAGGAATCCCCAGCAGGCACAGTTTTAGACGCACCTGAACTATATCCAAGGATAATCGCCTGAGGACAGGCTTAAATCTAACAATGGGGGAGTGACATATCTATAGTCCATGCTCCGCATACCCTTGTCTATGTCTATTACCCTGCAACCCAATTACCCACAATACTATAAACAATACGACACCCTCAGCTTCGAACCCTCATAAACAATCTCACGCTCGAAATAGACCACGCGTAGCCGATTGCAGGCAATGTAAACAAACACCCTAAACTGGAAGTTGAACATAAAACAATAGATGCCGCACTAGAATCCAGCCGCACTAGAATCCAGCCGCACCAGAATCCCGCCACTCTTCAGAGATCAATTACTAATCGATTCTCAAGAATCACACCATCCTAGCTGACCAATCAGAGGCCCTATTCTCAGCCACCCCCAAGTAATGCAACACCGATCATACGCAGCGGAAGCCTTTCATCAAAAGCCGCCTTTCCCACATATCGATCGAGTCACGAACTCCATCTCCGAAGCCGAAGTCGAAGCCAACGCCTCCGAATCCAAATCCGAATCCCAAACCGAGCATCATAATATAAATAGTCTGCATCTAAGAAGCCAACTCAGTTCTGTTCAAGACAAACGTCAATCGCGACACCGTCGGAGAATTCAACCAAAGTTAATTCCGTTCAAGACATCAGACCTCAGTCATCGTCGGGGAAATAACTAACCAATGTACGCTAAGTTTAAGTGAAAAAATAAAACCTTTTTTAAAACTTAAACTGAAGTGTCGCATATTTAACTATATATCTATACCCTAATAATTTTCATGCTTTAAATAATGAATTTATAACTAAACTTATATGATAATTAGGATTAAGGGAATATTACCCACAAATTAGAACCTAAGTCAATTGTTGTGTTTCTACAACTGCAACGTAATGAATATTGAAATTGAAGTCTCCCATTATATTAAAATATGAATCGTTTTGAATTGAAATGAATCTTTAAAATCATAAAAATGGTCTGTCGAGTATCCGTGCCAGGATCTTATAAAATGTGGTAAATCTTAGTAAAGGATTCATCAAGGGACAATGCAAGAACTCGAACGCATTGTCATGGTAGGGTGGGTACAGAAGAGAGGGGCAATCAACACCTAGGTTCTCTCTAAATAGAAATGGTTCAGTAGGGCTTTTATTTGGCGTGTCGGCGCTATCAGTATTTCAGTTTACTTTGTTTTTGTATAATCACTTATAGTTTCCCGTAAAGTGCACTATTTAAATGTAGTGGAGTACGATAGTACAATTAGGTGAGGAAGAACCCCGACCATCCGGCGAGCTAGACCCGAGCCTAGCAAGAGTGCACACGACCAACCGTATTTGTACGCCGTCTTAAGTTCAGTCATAGTCATCTGCTGATATCAAGGGCTATATATCTGTTTACATATATATATATATTTAAACTCTGGTACACTACAAGTCCTGGCTAAATCATGCTTGTCAGCGTCGGTGAAGAGCAAGGATTGGTGGGATCATTCAAGATCATTTATGGACTCAGACGGTGATGGCATCGGAGACTTGAATGGCAATCACGAGCAAACTAGAATACCTCAAGATCTGGGCGTGACTGCCGCCTGGCTGTCACCCATTTTCACCTCACCGATGGTGGACTTTGGCTACGACATTTCCGACTTCTTCGACATCAGCCAGAGTACGGAATCTGGACGACTTCCGAGCGTTGATCAAGAAAGCCGAAGAATTGGATCTGAAGATCATACTGGACTTTGTCCCAAACCACTCGAGTGACGAGAACGAGTGGTTCAAAAAGTCAGTGGCACGACGGAAAGGTGAATGCTGAGACGGGAAAGAGGGAACGCCTCCAACTGGGTACAGGCCTTCCGTGGCAGTGCCTGGGAGTGGATCGAGGAGCGGCAGCAGTACTACTTGCACCAGTTTGCGGATCACGGGGCCCGCCAGCGACGGCGTCTCCGCTAGATCCATCAAGACAGCCGTGGACAGCTGGCTTAATAACCTGCCCCCGAGTCGCAGGCCAACTGGGTGATCGGCAATCACGATCAGCGGCGGGCAGCCAGTCGCTATGGAGCGGCCAATGCGGACGCCATGAACATGCTGATGATGATCCTGCCGGGGCCAGCAGATGACCGATGGCGAGATCAGCTGGAGGACGCACAGGATCCGGCTGCATGCAACTCCAATGCCGATATCCCTCCGCACTCCTTCCAGTGGACGAGCGGCACAAATGCGGGCTTTTCCACGGCCCAAAAGACCTGGCTTCCTCTGGCCCGGACTACGCCACTGTAAATGTGGAGACGGGTCCTCGGCCGAGCGTTCGCATCTGAAGATCTACAAGACGCTGGTGGAGCTCAGGAAAACATCGACAACACTGCAGAAAGGATCAACGAAGTATGGTGTGCTCAAAGAGAATGTGTTCGTAGTGAAACGGTGAGGTAGTGATCCAAGGGGAGCCCTACCAGTTTAATGTAACGTTTTTCCTCTTTCAAGCTACTCTCTGGCTCCGAGTCCATCGTTTATGTGGCCAATTTGGCCAGCAAGGGAATCACAATCTCAATCTGCTCATACGCATCCTGCAGTCCTCCAAAAAGGAGAAGTAAGAAAGTCTTGCCTACAGTAGTTTCTAAAACACGCTGACTCTCTCTCTCTCTCTTTCTCTTTGTCAATCCTTCAGCGCATTGTTCGAGGTGTATGAGCTGAGTCTGGCTGTGAGTTGTGAGTTGCAACTCTACAGTTATACCCGATACTAAGTCAGTATGGCTCTCCGGCAGACGCCGCTAATATTAAACGCCACGACAAAGAGTGCGTGCGAGAGAGACAGAAAATCAGTCTGAGCGTGACGTCGGGCGCTGCGTAGCCACTGCAATTGATTTGTTCCTTTTGGCTATAAAAATTATCTGATCTGATCCAGATTCAGCTATCTGATAGATATGGTCATTATCTATGATTCTGCGTTTTTATTTTCTCGAATCTGCAATATTGTGGATGCAAAGATTTTCGTCCTTTGTGGGGGCGGAAGGGGGTGCGGCGAAATTTTGAGATATGCGTTTTATAGATACATCTTAAAGGAGTGTGTGTACCAAATTTGGTTACTCTAGCCTTAATAGTCTATGAGATTTGTGGATGCTCAGATTTTCGTCCTTTGCGGGGGCGGAAGAGGGTGTGGCGAAATTTGGACACAAAATGGACAAGGTCCGATATCACAGGAGTGTGGATACCAAATTTGGTTGCTCTGGCTCTTATAGGTTCTGAGATCCTTGAACTCATATTTTGCAATTGGCAAACCGACCATGAAACCTGTGTGTTAGAGAGAGACAGAGCAGAAAGAATGAAATTGTTTTCTTTATTCTGGCTATAATAATTATACCGATCTGGTTCAGATTTTGCACTCTGCGTTTTTTGTTTTCTCATATCGTCGAAATTGTGGATGCCACACATTTTCGCCCTTTGTGGGGGCGGAAGTGGGCGGGGAAAAGTTTTGAAATATTCTTGTAGCAGTGACACATCACAGAAGTCTGGATCCAAAACATCGTTGCTCTCGCTCTTATAGTCTTTGAGCACTAGGCGCTGAAGGGGACGGACAGACGGACGGACGGACAGACGGACAGACGGACGGACGGACAGACGGACAGACAGACATGGCCAATCGACTCGGCTATTGATGCTGATCAAGAATATATATACTGTATGGGGTCGGAAACGATTCCTTCTGGACGTTACACACATCCACTTTTACCACAAATCTAATATACCCAATAATCATTTTGAGTATGGGTATAACAAACAACCACTCACCACACACACACAACACACACAACACATAAACTGCTAGGAGAGAGAGAGTTGAGCGTTTTCAAGTGCGGTTGTTCTGAATCACGGGCTCCTGATTTTCCGTTTTTAGCATCCGCGCTGCGCGTGTTACCTGGAAGAAAAGCTTTTGAGAGCAGGCTGCTGTCGCACCGGTACGTACTGCGTATAAAAGCCGGCCCACCGGCATCCCGCTCTGTTGCAGGGGCACAATCAGTGCACTCCAGGCAGCAGGGGAAGGGGGGGTGAACCTTGTTTTGGCGCCTTCCACTTGCACTTTCCACATTGTTGGTGGAGGGAAAAAGGAATTTTCACTCAACTTTTCTTCTTTCTTCTTCTTCTCGTCCGGAGTTCACACACAAAAGCTGATCGCGCCGCCAGACAGGTGATCGCGTAGAGTTGCCACACGGACGGTTGTTGCCAGACAGCCCGATCGACCCAGGGCTGCCAGAGTGTTGGAGAGAGCTGGAGTTGCGCGCCAACGGAGGGAGATTTTAATTTCGAAATTCAAATTCTAAAGTAACAATAGAAATGGAGGAGAATGAAAAGCTCGCCTTCAGGAAGGGTAGCATGCTCGCCGATCGCCGGCACGCGAGCCATCTCCATCTCCAGCAGCAGCGGCGCAGAGTCGGGACCTTGACTCTAGGGAGACCCCAAGAGGCTTCGGGACCAGCCAGCCCGGGAAGTTCCCAGAGGCAAACGCCGCCAAGAAGAGCAAGGCCACCAGGAGGCTACCTGCTTTGAGAACCTCTCGGAGCTGGGAAAAATCCTTGATGAGGTTCAGACAGGATGATGGACAAAATACGCGCCACATCAACATGGCCACCAGAGCACTGTTCGTGCGCATGAAGGAGCTGCACTCGAACATCATCGAATCGAGCCAAGAGGCTGCAGCGGGTAGAAGCGCGCTGCAGGAAGGCTCGACGCCAAGGCCTGTGCCGAAATGCTCACAGAGCACGCGGAGCGCAGACAAGGAGCAGCAGACAACGACCGTCTGGAGGAAAGATGCGCAGCGCAAACCGAACCGTGGCGTAAACTTAGCCAGCCATCCGTGGCCGAAGGTCCAATGGGGAGCCGGGAACCCACATACGCGCCAAGGCAGCGAAAAGGAGCTATCGCAACCAAGAGGACCCTTAAAAGAGGACCCCGTTGCGGCCACACGGAGACGTGGCGACGACCAGCGCCATGAGGCAGCCAAGAGCCCGGAATCCCGGACAGCGAATGGAGCGTGGTGGCAAGAGGCCGAGAGCAGCACGCCGCGCTCGCCCAGACGCGGTCATAGTTCAGGCCCCCGGGAAGTCGTACAGCGAGGTTCTGGCAATGGTACCAGACGACACGACAACCAGCTTTCCGACCTGGGAAGCTGCGTCTCCAAGGTACGCCGCACCATAAACGGCAACCTTCTGCTGGAGGTGGCAAAAGACAGCGTGGAGAGTGCTGAGGGCATGAAAGCCAGCATCGCACGTGTCCTCGGCGATGGAGCGTCTGTGCGCGCAATGACGGAAGACTCGAAGGTGGTCATATTGGAGATACGGGACATCGATCCCTGCGACAGAGCAGTAGATCTGTGCCGCTCTAATCGCCAATTCAACATTGACGAGGGTCGAGTAAGAGTCCGCAGTCTGCGCGCGGATACGCGGAGTCCCAGCTGGCGGTGGTCAGCTTGCCCTTCTCCTGGGCCAGCGGTCCTGAAAGGCGGCAAGGTGAGGATCGGCTGGACCATATGTAGGATCCGGGAAAGAGATGGACTCCCAAGGTGCTACCGATGCCTGGAACCCGGGCATATCGCACGGAACTGCAAGAGTACAGTGGACAGGAGTGGCTGCTGCATCAAATGCGGGAGAAAGGGCACAAAGTTGACGAATGCAAAAAAGAGCCTGCGTGCTTCATCTGCTCAGCAGCTGGAAAGAAGGAGGTCACGCACAAGCAGGCACTAAAAACTGCCTGCACGCGAAGCGGGTTCGGCAAACCAGGACGACATGCAGTTGATTCAACTCAACTGAATCACTGCAGGGCCGCACAGGATCTCCTGACGCAGACGGTGCGCGAACTTGGCTCTGAGGTGGCACTCTCAGCGAACCACATAAGGTGGGCAGCAGCAGCGATTGGGCCACGGACCTTACTGGCAAAGCGGCCCTGTGGCTCTGTGGCGTCGACGCGCCACAATTGCGCTACACCAAGTCGGCAGACGGGTTCGTCGAGGGTATGTAGGCGGCATATGGTTCTACAGCTGCTACTGGCACCCAGCTCTCACTGGAGACTTTCAGCCGCATTATGGACGAGCTGAGCTGCGATCTGCGAGGACGGAACAACGTCGTAGTCGGAGGCGACTTCACGCCTGGGCCCTGGAATGGGGGTCTCCGTACAAACGCCAGAGCCGCACGGTGTTGGAGGCTTTTGCCTCTCTGGACGTCGTCCTTCTAAACGAAGGGTCCAGCAACTTTCAGCAGGGCAGGTGTAGGGTCGATCATCGATCTCACCTATGCAGCAGCACGCTGGCCCGGAACGCCCGATGGAGGATCAGCGGCGTATATACTGCCAGCGACACGAGGCCATACTATGCACCCTGGGCACCCTTGCCGATCGAGAGGTACCCGTTCCGGCATGGGAAGGCGTACCGCCAGGACACGCTGAGGGCCAAGCCTTCGCAAGCGCCTTGAGAGCTACTCTGCAAACGATGCAGACGGAGCAACGATATGGCGACCAATTGGCGGACGCACTTGAAGGCGCCTGCGACCGAGCATGCTACCGAGAGGGACGTTCCGGAAGCACAAGGATCAGTTTTCTGGTGGAGCGAAGCGATTGCGGTTCTCCGTAGAACCTGCACGGGCCAGAAGGCTGCTCCAGCGAGCCAGAGGCAACGCGCTTGGCCCGATGCAGCGAGACCTACAAAGCGGCGAGGAAGGATCTGAAGACCGCCATAAGGAACAGCAAGAGGGAATGCTTCTAAAGCTGTGTGATGCCGCCGAAGAGGACCCCTGGGGAGGCGCGTACAGGATGGTGGTGAAGAGGCTGAAAGCGGGCAGTAAAGCTCCAACAGATCCAAAGGCACTGGAGGGTATAGTCAGGGCACTGTTTCCTCGAGGACGGCAGATCCCTAGCTCCTGCGGTTCGAGCATAGCCGAGCAACATCTGCGAAGTTACGGAAGCCGAGGTGTTGCAGGGCAGGCAGATACCTGATACCTAGGAAGGCTCCGGGTTCCGGATGCGATCCCAACAGCGCGTTGAAGCTGGCACTTCTTCTACTCCCGAGGGAAGTTGCGGGCCTTTTCAACAAATGCCTCCAGGAGGGACGTTCCCGAGAGGTGGAAAAGGCAACGCTGCTACTATTAACCAAGCGGGCAAGCCGCCAGGGGTGGCCTCTTCCTACAGGCCCATCTGCTTCTGGACTCCATGGGAAAAGTCTTCGAAGGGTGATCGGTGCGAGGCTGAGCGCAGCCATCAAAGTAGCAGGCGGTCTCTCCAGAACCAATACGGGTTCAGGAAAGGGAGGTCGACGCTGAACGCCATCTTGAGGGTCGTACAAACGGCGGAGGAAGCATTGCTGGGACTAGGTGGAGAGGCGGAACCAAGTCCTATTGTCTGGTGGTGACACTGGACATAAGGAAGCCTTCACTCGGCCGACTGGACCCGGACGCTGGAGGCACTGAGGTCCTTCAACATCCGGGCTACCTACTGAATATAGCGCGCAGCTATTTTCAGCAATAGGGTGCTGACAATGGACACATGTCAGGGCTCTAGGGCATACGAAGTCTCAGCCGGAGTCCCGCAGGGCTCCGTTTTGGGACCTCTGCTCTGGAACGCCATGTACGACGGGGTCTACGGCTCCCGATGCAGCCAACACTAACCTGGTGGGTTTCGCTGACGACGTCGCAATAGTGGCGGTAGCGAAGGAACTTGCCGCAGTGGAGGAGCTTGCCAACGTCGCCATACAAGCGTCGAGGCGTGGCTAGCCGCCGCGGGGCTGGAGCTGGCGGCCCAAAAAACGGAGGCGGTCCTGATATCCAGCCGTAAAGTGGTCGAGACGCCAGAGTGCAGGTCGGTGGGACCGCGATCGAATCGCAGAGGTCCATCAAGTACCTTGGAGTCCTCATCGACACGCGCCTGTCTTCAAAGAGCAACTGGAATACGTCACACGAAGGCCGGTGGGACGCGGGAGCGCTATCCAGGATGCTGCTAAACACCAGAGGGCCAAAGCAGGCAACGAGGAAACTGTTGACGAGCGTCGTGACGTCGCAGATGCTCTACGCCGCACCGGTGTGGGCAGAAGCCGCGAAGGTGAGGAGCTACATGCGAGGAGTTGAGGCAACGTACAGACTGTGCGCATTAGGATCGCGTGCTCGTTCCGGACCATCTCAGACGAAGCGCGTTAGTCATTGCCGGGCAAGTTCCGCTAGGGAGCTGATAAGGGAGAGGAAGGAGATCCATGATGCCATGACGGACAGTGCAGCGAGGTACGCTCCAAAGCAGACATTAAGGACGGCGCAGAAGGACCGCATAGACAGATGGCAGACTCGATGGGACACTCACCAAAGGCCGATGGACCCACACCTCATCCAGCATAGCATGCTGGGTTGAAGGAAGCACGGCCAGGTGGATTTCTACCTTACCGGCACTGAGCGGACATGGTGCTTCCGCGGTACTCAAGCGCTTCGGCCACGAGACAGAGGACTGGTGCCCCGAGTGTGGCACAGGCATAGAGGAGGACGCTCGCCACGTCTCTTCGACTGCCACAGGTTTGACCTCGAGCGTCAGACATTGGAGACAGCAGCAGGGTTAGGGTCAGCACGAGACTTGGTGCGCTGATGCTGGCAGACCCCGAAGGTGTGGGAAGCGGCCGCGGAGTTCGCCTCTAGCGTGATGCGAACGCTTAGGTCCTTGGAGAGAAGGCGGAAGGAGCAGACGGAGTAGGTGTCCACGCCACTGCGAGCAATGCTTTGCGGCAGTACCGCAGTCCGCGGGGCCTAGTCCAACATACTCTTGTCGTTAAATTAAGTTAATATAAATTGTACAGTATATATTATAGAGCAAATAAATAAGTATATGAATATAAAAAAAAAAAAAACTAAACTGCTACGGTACATCGCATCCTTACTGCGCGGATGGGGTGAAGTGCCCGAGTACTCTGTTAATTCCGCTCGGGAATGCCGGGCTCGCATTTAAAGTGTTTACACAAATTAAAGTCAAGCAAAGTCTCCTCCATCCATCCATTCTCTGTATTCGGTAAGTATTTTGTATTTTATACTTTGTGTGCTTAAAAAGAACCCATGAGTCAGTCGGGTTATGCCAGTATGTGTGGCACAATGTACAAGAGTTAAATACAGACGCCAACCAGAGACTAGGCCCATAAACAAAACTGTCTGGTCTGGGAGGGCTGCTGGTTCTGGTTCTGGTCCTTATTCTGGCTGTGGTCCTGGTCCCGGCTTGGGGTGCTCTTTGAAGTCGAAACCGTCGAGAGTGGCTCGATGAGTTTCCTAAGTGGGGTCGGCGGCACATGCTTTAAGGGCGATCGATTACGAATCTCTCCGATAAGTCCTATAGCAACCCATCTGCAAGTCAACCGAAAGAAAAACTTCAATTGCGTTATAAATAATTAAATTGCGTTTACACATGGTAATTGGTAGACTCTCTTTGGAGGAGTCTTCACGTTAAGTATACGCCACAGTTGCTGGTATCAAAGATTTTTCGAATATTCCAAATTGTTTTGCTCAAGCCTGACTTGGGTGGGAGAAGAGGCTGTCATACTGTCAGTGCGTGAACTTCTTGGGTTCCCAGTCCATCTACAAGGCGAGTATATACCTGATTTGAGTGGATTTCACGTGCGATTAGTTTTGATAACAATTACGAGATTGAATTTCGTGGAAAAGGTAATAATATAAAATGGCTTAAGGTGTGGCGTGACACTTTCTGCGCAATTTGTACCTTAAAGAGTGGGAAAATGGATACTCTAGCACCGAACCACAGATTCCTTTCCAATTTCGAGGCATCATGGAGTTTAGGCACCCGATTTAGTTTTTTATGCCCAAAAAATCCAGGTTTTAAGGTCCGATTTATGTGATTTCGATTTAATAGTATTATGGGATTCGGCCAAAAATTAGCAGTCTGTATCAGGCCGGGCGCAAAAATGAATAAAAAAGAATCGTGTAATGACCCGTCAGCCCATTAAAAAGGTCACAGACACACAGCAGCTGCAGGAGATGTGAATGCTCTGAGCCACTTCACCTTACGCACGTGACCAGAAACCTTAAAAGATATTAAATTGTGAAAATGGAAACCGCATGACAGACGGATTTGGTGCAGAGAGGAGTCCACCTGATGGCAGTCTTCAGCCTTTTTGTGCATTTCATTTTCGTACAGATAATGAAGGTAATTTCCCAAAGAGAGAGCTTGAGAAGCTTAAAAACGCACAGAAATCATTACATTTAAGATGATTTCCGCAGATTTTACGGTTCCGATGGCATAGGACCAGCAAAAAACTTTGTGACTCTTCCTATTGAAAAACTTTTTAAAAAGCATTAAGTTCGTTGTAATCGGGGCACCCGGAAAAAGCGCCCAGAGCTGTCCTCTTGCACATTTAGTTAACGTATTCGCAGCTCCTACAACGTTTGCATATTAATAAAGTTTGCCATAAAGGGCTCATATTTGAGTTTCGCCAGGATGTCCAGGGGTGAGCCGCTGATGAGATTGTCTGGCTGAGGTTTCTGGATCGGCACGTGGCCAGCGGGCAAGGTTTCGAACAGGAGCTGGAGCTGGAAGCTCATTTACTGGCTGGCGGCCCTCGTTAATTGCACCACAAACAGGGCTCATAACTGTTGGCCAAAGGCAACACACATACGAGTGTATTCTAGTGAGTGCGGTCGTGTTTTTAAATCGTTCCGTATAATTCAGTGGAAAACGTCGGAAGTTAGCCTGGAAAAGAGGCAAAGAGTAGTTAGCGCGAGCCATAGTAGTGCTGCGCTACTTACCTGCGCGGAACGCAAGTCCGCAAGCAGAGAAGCGGCCACCTGGCCAATAGTACTGGCCGAAATCCCAGTGGGACGCCGTCGAGCCCTAGGCCGAAGGGGGGGGAAGGAACAGCAGGTAAGTGCCTGTTTTCCTATTCTTCTTCGCTGTGATTCTTGGCGCCACTTGTTGGTTGCTGCCTTCTTTTTGTTTTTGGGCAAAATTGGCCAAGCACACCGCAAGTGGTGTTGGAGAACGACGGAAGAACAGCTGACTGGAGGCACGGAAGCTAAGTGCTGGAAAACGACAGCGTCTGGCCAATAGAGGGCGCGGCCACAGCAACCGGAGTTGCCAGATCAACGGCCAGATCGGAGATGAGCGATCAGCGGGAACAAGCTGCGGCTTGCAGCACTCCGCTGACAAGCTCATTCGCCTGGGATGAGGAGAATCCCTTTCGCTCTGGCGCGATCGCAAACCAGCCGGCGGAAGCAGTGGAGGAGCGTGCAAAGATCCTCTCCTCCAACGCTGCAGCGCCCCCAAGAGGAGCAAGCAGACCCGAAGGAGAGGGCCATGGCGCATTTGGCAAGCTTGGGCCAAAAGGCCAGAGAGTTGAGGAAGCTGATGGTGCTCCCAAAGAGGTCCATCACGAACCCAATGAGGGATCTGGTGGATGAGATCGAATATCTGCAGCGAGAGTTGGAATCGTGCTGGCAGACGATCTCTGCGGAGGCAGGCTGTAGCCAAGGTTACACAGCCGGCAGTGACGGAGAGGGCGGGAAAGAGGGCACGGCCAGAGCACAGGAAACACCACCCACCCGTCACCGTCCCCGTCCCCAAGGCCGAAGAAGCCAAAACATGGACCCAAAAAGTCAAAAAAAACGGAGAAAGAAGCCGCAGGAAGGCCACATGAGGGACGCCGTAGCTCGCAAGGGACCGGAGGACGCCCCAAAGGATCGAGAGGTGGGGTGGGTGAAGGTCGTAGCTAGGCAAAGGCCAAAGCCAAAGCAGCAGCAACGACCAAGACCGCCACGCAGCGATGCAATAGTCATCGCCGCCACCAGCACTGTCTCATAATGCAGACATTCTAAGGAAGGTCAAGACAGAGCCAAGTCTTAAAAAGCTAGGGCAATCGGTGCAAGGGGTGCGACGCACAGCAAAAGGAGAGCTGTTGCTGATGCTGGAAAAATCGGCGGACCCGAGAACCCACGAGATGCAGGCAGCAGTCAAGGAAGCGCTAGGAAGCACGGTTGAAGTAAGGAGTCTTACCGAAACTGTCATCTTGGAGGTAAGGGACATAGACGAAGTGTCCACCCAAGAGGAAGTCCTAAGCAGAACTCAAAAGCGCAGGCAGGGTGGAAATCTGCGAGGCCGCAGCCATCTCCATCAGACCAGCCTATAGGAGCACGCAGACCCTGACTCTGAAAGTTCACCGGCTATAGCAAAGCCCCTCCTGGAGAAAGGAAGAATTCGCCTGGGTGGGGGTATTGCAGAATACGACCCAAGTCAACTCCCCGAAGATGCTACAAGTGCATGGAGTTTGGCCACACATCGCGCCTAATTGTAAGAGCAGCCAAGACTTCACGAAGTGCTGCTACAATTGCGCCAGGAGCCGACCACCAGGCCAAAGATTGCAAAGACGAACCAAGTTGCATTCTTTGCAAGCGCCACCGGGTGAAGGACCCGAAGCAACCAAACGACGAGTTCGAGGTGCCCGCAGTATCAAAAGGCGATGCAGCAAATGAAGGATAGATGAAAATCATCCAACTAAACCTCAACCACTGCGAGATGGCACAGCAGCTGCTGGACCAGACCATAAGGGAGCACCGTATTGAGTAGCAGTCATAAGCGGAGCAATACCGGAATCGCAACTCGGGAGAGTGGATTGCTGACTCGAGCAAGAAGGCAGCGATATGGAGCTGTGCGAGTCCCACACAGCAACTACTGCAAACATACGCCGGAGACGGATTCGCCAGAGCCCGGATAAATGGAGTGCACATATATAGCTGCTAACCTGCCCCGAGCCTCAGCCTACAGCAGGCGACGCAGGCACTGGAAAGGATTGCTGAAGATGCGCAGGGAGAAACACCTACGCTCATAGCCGGCGATTTCAACGCTTGGGCGACGGAGTGGGGATGCCCGAAAACGAACCCAAGGGACAGGCGCTCTTAGAATGCTTTGCGACGTTGGATGCCGTACTGCTGAACACAGGCACACAGCAGACGTTCGGCAGAGCTGGAACGGGGTCTATAATAGACCTTACGTTCGTGAGCAGCAGCCTCAGCCGCAGGGACAACGTGGGGAAGTTAGTGGCTTATACACCGGAAGTGACCACCAAGCCTCATATGTGAAATCCAGGAAGCGGGCGCACCTAACCCGTTCATTGGCAAGCAGATCGGTTATAAGACCGAAACGCTAGAGCCCGGATATGGTCCGGGCCATGTTTGAGGACTACGAGACCAACGGTACGGCTGAAGAGAGAGCAAGCCAACTGGCTATACATACGCTGGAAGCATGTGATGCTCCATGCTAAGGAAAAAAAGAAGCCTGGAACAACCGCAGGCCAACGTATTGGTGGAACGCTGCAATAGGTAGCGCCAGCAGAGTGCCAGCGGAAAAGACGACTATACCAGCGTTCGTAGCCCTTGGGGCTACGCATACAGGCTGGTAATGAAGAGACTGCGAGTGTTCAGTCCCCCGCCGCCAATGTGTGCAGATCTGCTGGTTAACATAGTAGAAACCCTATTTCCAGAGAAAGTGGCAGCCCAGAGGGTGATGGATAGAATACCGCCACCTGAAATAGAAGCCACCA